>NW_028185040.1:2291223-2381781 GCF_003343005.1 Rhea americana | reverse complement strand
AAAAAGAAAAAAAAGAAAGAAAAGAAAGAAAAAGGCTCTTCTGTGAAAAACCAGAGAGGATTACTCGGAATCGGTGCATTGCCACGTGCAGAAAGGCGGCTCCTGCAGTGTTCCCAGAGAGTTAGATCGATGTAAACTGCATTGAAATTGGTGGGAATCTCTCCCGTGGCTTTGTTGGGCTTTGGATCAGCACCATCCTCAGTGTTTGCATGAACAGGTGAAAGAAGTAGTGATGAAAAAATTTTCCRGAAGCTGTGGAAGAAATAAGCACCATGTAGGTCAAGGATAGGCATCATGGATATGGTGAGAAAGAGCCCACTTCCCACCTGTCAGAGGTCTCTGGCTGCAGGCTCCATCTACACATCTTTCAGGGAGAGGTTTTTTGGTAGAGACTTTTAAAAATTTAATGTGGTCTTGACAAGAAAGGGAGAAAGTGCCTTTTCCCAGTGTTATTTGGGACAGGTGCCTGCTGGGTCACGCTTCGAGGCTCACCAGGAGCTTTCTGCTGCAGGAACAATAACTGCTTCTGTGCTTGTGAGCCCCTTGCCGGGCTCGTGCCTCTGACCAAGGATGCCGAGCTGCTGCAGCACTACTGCTGCCCTGCAGCTCAGGACCTCTCCTGAGCCAGCCCTGCACCAGGGCCTTGATGCGGTGGCTTGGCAGCAAGGATGCTATGTAAACTATGAGCATCTCGCCCATCTCTGACTCATGGTTCCAAGCAAACCTTTCCCCAGAGCCCTTCCTGCTCCCCACCGCCCGGCCAACCTGGTTTCTGACCCCCTTATTTTGAGGTGGGGAGCAGAATTTGTGATGCCTCAAACCAAGAAATACTTTGGAAATGCTTTGCAGGAAGCCGGGCAGGGTTATGGCAGCGCTGCGTGCTGGTAACGTGCTGAAGAGAGGGCTGGCAAAGGCATGCTCCCACTGACAGTCCTTTGTGACTCTGTCTCTCGAAGTGGCTCACAGCAGGGCCATTTCTAAATGCGATGCCACTTTTTAAATACAAGGTGGCTYGGGTCCTGTGGTATTTGTAAGTAGCTTTTGCTGCCACTGAACTCAGCAGCTACAATTACTTCAGAAGAGCAGAAGCAACATGGGCCCCTGGAGAGCTGGGCCCATCACTTTACAAAGTACCTTATGTTGACGCAGAAAAATACAAATGGGCCTGTGGACCTCCTGCAGTGCTGTGGGTGCAGTAGATTTGACTGACCATGAGGTAGTACAGCATGYTAATAAAATGTTGTTGTTGTTTTAACCATTATGGGAAAATGCCCAGAGTTTCAGAAGTTTGAAAAGAATAAAATGTTTCTCGTACTTTACACACAAATTGCTGATCTTGGATGGAAGTTAGAGACCATAACCATGCAAGTTTTATAGCTGACCTTTCATCATCAAGCAGGTCATGGAGTCATTGCTGTATCTGCGCAATTCTATATTTTTTATTAAAATTATGCATCAATTTCATAGGAAACTGACATTACAGCTTTATGAGCTCTTGTATTACATTATGTAGTACATTACACTCATAACTTACCCTGCAATCATGTTCTAGTAATTTCTTGGGTATTTAGCTTGTAATATCACTAAAACATATTATGAAAAAATCCAATTACATTTCTAAGCAGTATAGTAATCCCCTCTGCTACTGTAAACACATTACCTGGTCAGAGTTATTTTAATTTGGTGATCAGGAAAGAGAAGAATATACTGTAATAATGGACACATTCAGGTAGTGAGAAAGACAATCCTTCTTCCTTCATCAACTATTATAAAAATCTGCCATACAAATTCTAGACCCTAAGAGTATATACACGTGAACATTTGAGAGTATAAATTGTATAATATACAAAATCATACACGAGTTACTGATAAAATCAAACCTGTTAGGATCTTGGCATCACAGTTAATAAGGCTAGTGATAACCAAACATGCAAGCAAGATGTCCCTCAGTCATCTATTGGCAATGCTACACTTCTGTGAATTTTTAAAGGAACAAACCTTTCCCTTTCTGTCACAGAAAATTTAATCATGGTCTATCCTTTCCTCACCAGGGTCCAAAGATGAAGAGCAAAGGAGAGAGACTGTTTGGCAGGGAGACTGGAAAGCAAAGACTAGGACAGATTTTCTACCAGATGCTCTCCAGAGCAAAGGTCATTTCCAGACAAGTTTATTTACATATATAATTGTGTATTGCTTACAGAGTCACACCTCCTAAAAACTAGAAGGAGGGGAAATTATTGCAAATGGGAAAAAAAACGCATGAGCAATCTCATTGGAGGTTATAGATGCAATAAAACAGATTATCTGACTCATCTTTTAGAGAGGTCTGAGGAGGATATACCCACATGSAGCTGACTCTGTTGCTCTCCCTCTAGGTCCCTCTTGATCCATCCCTTCATGTCTCACTTATTGACAAACTTCACTAGCAAACTAGGGTAATGTTAACATGTTCTTACTGCAAGTGATTAGAATTATATGTCTTTTTCTTAGGATGTGAATTTAGAGAAATCTATCTGATGCTGGGTTGCCCTGGTTGCTTTCCTGGCAAGTGCAGCCATCGCTCTCTTGCTGCTGCAGTAGCAGCTGCACCATTACTTATGCCTCCACCTTGTCCTAGCAGCCATTACAAAAAGTTAGATAAAAATCTATGTAACCTAGTCTTAAGGTGAAGGTACAGATTAGGGGGAGAGAGTGGAAAGGTAGCAAGTTTCTTCACAAGCAGTGCCCCATCCATTCATTGCCTGCTTTCTTTGTAAAGGAAGGAGGAGGTGAGATGTTTATGAASGGGCAGGTCGGCACCTCCTACATGAAGGGGATGTTGGTGGGGAAGGCTCATAAAGAAGGTGTCCCCTTGAACTCTTTACAGCACGTTGGCAGCTCCAGGCAGGCAGAGCGGTAATGACAGAGTGACAAAATGGGAAACAGCAGCAGCCTGGGTCCCCRGCGTCCTTACTTGCAGATCCCAGTGCTTGCAAAAGGCCAGAGCAGGAGCAGGGTGGGTGACTATCAGTGATGGATGGTGTTGAGACATTAGAGAGAAATGATATAATAAATGGTTGGTCTGACASAGTAGAAAATGTTTGGATAAAAGTGACGGGTGATAAATAAACTCATGTTGCTATAAATCCTCCAGCCGGTGCTGGAGCAAGGATATTTTCTGATTTCCTTTCTCTAAGGGAAACAAGTAGGGAGGCAGAGACTCTTATTCGTAATATTGAAGCATGAATAAAGCTGTATTTGCTGCATACAGTCGGTGTAATCTAAGGCTGATCCAGACCTAAGTCGAGTATTCCTGCAGCTGTCATAGCTAAGGTTACAAAACAACTTTCCTTGTGGCTTGTTGAATGTTGCTGTCTAGAGCCGAGTTCCCRCTGCTGTATTTGTGGTTATAGCACCTTCTTTTCTTGCACTTGCTATCAGGGCTGCCAGGAAGATGGGGACAATCAGATAGTTTGCCCCAGGCATTGACTCATTATGTCTGATACACCTTAATATATAGGGGGCCACAAGCTTGACTTCTGCCCTTGAGCTTCCAAGTGTTCCTGTTTATCATTCACTGTAGGGTTTTACTTTTTCTTCTCCTGGCATTTTTGTTCTATTCTTTYCTCTTGCTCATTTTTATTTAAATACAGGTAACCAGACCTCTGTAGATGCTGCTGCAGTGGCCAGTTAGCTAGGCTCTTCAGGCTAGGCTCTTCAAGTTGTTGCTGCATAGATAAATATCATTTGCRTGCAACATTACAAAATTAATAACACATTTGATTAAGAAATCTATGAATTGATTTAGCAATCTGGGAAGGATAACTAAAGAAACAGGTTAGCATCTCTTGTTTTAAAAAAAGAGGTGTGGAGGGAATATGCTGGCTATATTTTTAATATGTTGAAGTACCTTCTACCTTCAAAGGCCTTATCCACAACCCCCTCAAATCAGTTAAAGAACATCCTTTCCTCTTTATTTTCTTTTAAAACACCAAGCACTGTGTGAGAAATTTCATACTGAAGATCTTTTTAAAATAGATCTGAAGGTTAGTGAGCAGGCAGAGAATGGCACTGCTAAGATTATCTGCATAGCCTCAGTGTTTGAGGTCTTGTGCAATGTGTTTCAGCATACTTTCTACTGAGTTTTTGTTGGCGGCTTGTCTCCTGCTCAGGAATCCCACTCCACRTAATGACAGCTATCCAGCTGTCCACGTTTAAAAAAAAAAAAAAAAAAAAAAAAAAAAAAAAAAAAAAAAAAAAAAAAAAAAAAAAAACCTACTGACAGAATCAAGCTCTTATTTCCAAAGATTTCACTGGCATAACTGCAAGCTTTTGTGGACTAATGGTAATTAGGCTACAAGGTGTTAATGAATAGGGGAGGGGCCAGGAGAGTATTTGGTGCCTCCTCATGAATGTGATGGGACTGGGAAGACTGTCCAAGTGAGTCAGTATTCATAAAATCAACATCTAAGTTAAATAGCATAGTATGTGTGTTTTCCTACATTTGTATCTGAGTTTTAGAAGCTGTTAAGAAAACAGGCATTGTAACTGCAGAGCTTTGTTACGTGCCTGATTGCTTATCTCCCATTTTCTAATAGATGATAGGGAGTTTTCAGACTTGACKGGGGTAGGGGGGATTATTTTGAAATAGGTGCACTGTGACCTATGATTTGGCTCAGGATACCAGGCCGTGGTCCAGCAGTTTCTATATAGACCTTCTGAATGAATAAAGACTGCATTCGGAAAGTAAAGTCTGCAAAGCAAAACAACGCATTTTTTCCTGAACACATCCTGTAAATATGGTGCTCAATGTGCCTGGTTAGAGCCTTGCTATTCCCCGTGCTTCTGCAGTATACTAAACCTACGATAACTGGATTTTAGGATTATATGCTGTTCCATATAGCATTGGCATCACAGGATTACAATGCAGGACTTTCAGACCACTAGGGTATACAATATGATATCCTGTAATATAGTTTCCATAGTATTGTGATACATTCMCTACAGCTTCATCTTTTGTCCCCAAAGCTCTGTATTTTTAATGATCATATCCTTACTGCATTACAAATAACCCTAATAGAGCTAAATCTAGTTAGTAAGCAAGATTAGAAAATTTTACATAAGAGAGAGAATGGGGGTGGAGGAAGTGTGTGCGAGGGAGTAAATAATTATACATAAAATGTATTGGTTCCAACATTATATTTATCTTAATTATAAGAATCTGTTTGAGAGGTAAAGAAAGTTTCCATAGATGACAGATAATTAATAGGAGAGATTTTACTTGGTTTGCTATTCTTTTTATTTGTAAATTTTTTTTATGCTTACAAAGCATTGTAAATACAGTTATCCCCACTTTACAGATGAGGCATCTTTGGAAGAGAAGCAATACAATTTGTTCAAAATCAGAAAAAAAATTAGAGAGTAGAAACCAGTCTTCTGGCACCCATGCTATGCCCTCTTTGACTTTCTGAAGAACATTTTTACAGCCACCCATCAGTTGCTGTGGAAGAGAGGTTGTTGTGGAGGGACTAGAAAAAATACTGCTCCACATTCCAGGCTCCAAACAGCACACACATAGCTCAGAGTAGGATTTCAATCCTATTGCTATCCTTTTGCTGACCGTGCAGTAATGAGCTAAAACAACAACACACTATTCCCGGAGCTGCATGGACATTGCTAATGCCAATGAATAAGTAAAGGTTATTTGTCATGACAAGGTGATCTGAACTGATGCTGTTAAGCAAGAAAATCTCTGCTGATCCTCATTTCACTTAGGAMAAATTACCAAGGAGGAAAAAAATCAGTATTTTTAAACTGGTAACATATATTCAATGGGCTTAAGAGCCAGACTGGAAGGTAAACACAAAGCCTCACATAACAATTAAGTTTGAAAAATTATGCCTTGAAATTAAAATCTTTTCCACATTTCTAACACAGAGAGTATAAGAGTAATGTCAAGCCAATACGTTGGGAGAGAGCTGAGAGCTGAGCTGGTTATAACCCTCCCAACTGTTTTTCAGGCCTTCATAAACACCCTGAACTAAGGCCCTTTTGATAGTATGAGAAGACGACATGCAGAGGGGCAAGACAACGAACAGCCACTTTGGTTGGCACCACTTATTTGTGATGGCAGTATCGGCAGGAGACAGCACTACGAGCTTCAGGCCCCAGCTTGATAAGATAAATGAACAGATGTGGAGAGTGTCATTGACTTCAGCRTGGTTCAGGCAATGAGATCGTAGTCCCAGTGTCCTTTAGTGAGCCACACTGCCAAAAGCAGGGAAATGTAGCTGAGATTTTATTATTATTATTATTTTTAAAGAGAAGAATGTATCTGAGCAAGAGTATACCAGGAGAAAAAGTCAATCAGGAAAACTCAGGCTTGCCTTTGAGCAGGTTCCCCAGGTGTGTTTGGTTATGGGAGAGAGGAGCTTGCAGTGTGGATCCTCTTTTTCCTTTGCTAGCCCAAGAGATTAATGAGAGACTCAAGAAGCTGTAGTATTTCAACCACACACAATTAGAGTCTGAACTGAAATTCTAGGATCATGTAGCATATTTGCATTATTAATATTTTTATTACTATTTATCTTTTCTAGTCGTATTTTTATCAGGAGCTCTATATACTTGACAATTTGCAGAAGAGATTGGTATCTCCAATTTATAGAGCAGGGAAACTGGGAAGCAGGAAGGCTCTCACTGCTGCAAGCAGGCTAGCCAGAGAAGCAGCTTCCTTTAGTGTCTTATTCTGGCTTCTCCTCATAAAATCTTGTTCTGTGTTGCCAAGGAGGCTTTAGTGAATGCCACCAACAGTGAGGCCTCTTCCTCAACAGCTGAGACAGGGATGGATTTGGGTGGCAGGTTATGGAGCAAAATTATCCCATTATTGCCAGAGCTTTTGTGAGCAATATTAGCCAGAACTCAAGTAGGCACTCTCATGTCTGTCCCCTGAAAATCAGTCATATATGAACAATTTTATTGACAAGTAAGTCAGTCTGTGACACTTGAAAGATCTGGTGCTTTTCACTGAGTGAAAACTGATCTGTACTGAAGTAATCAGGTGATTCACCATGGAAAAAAAATCAGAAATCAGAAAATGCCTCTGTCACCTGCTCAAATATAGCACAGAGCTGATCCCTTTGGTACTCTTGTGTGTTTCCTTCCAAAGAATCAGCTAATGTCAGAGACATCTCTGCACTGCTCAGGTTCAGAGCCATCACCACCGCAGTTCTCCTCATACTTTCCTTTGTGTTATGCAGAGTGAGGAACACAAGGACAGAGGTGAGGTGAGAAGCAAAAGGTTCATCAGGATCTTGGCCAACGGCAGAGGCTCTGGGAAAGAAAAGGGGCATAAGTACAGAAAGGACCTTTCCGTGCTACACCGCCTCACCTTTGGGCACAGAGAGGTTCACATATTTCCTGAACTGTGTGGCATCCCAACCATCGTGTTTAATAGACCTGTCCCTCATGAATTTGCCTAGTCCCCTTTTAGGCACATTTTGTGTTTTTGGCCTCTACAACATCCTGTAGCAATGAGTCACAGTTTAATTACACATTGTACAATGGGTTCAATGCTGCATTGGAACTGGCAATTATTACTTGCAGCGGCAATGCAAAGAGACATTTTCCTTGTGAAATGTACTTTTCATCAGTGCTACCACATGAGGGGTGCTGCGTGTTGAAGCCTTGAACAGTTTCAAGGGGAGACGGGGCTAGTGCCAACTATCAAGTTGCTGATGAGCAGCGCTGTAACAAGAAGAGATAGTTAGGTAGTGTCAGCGTGGTGCCACACACTTTGTGCTACCTGGCACTGGAACAATTAAAAAATCCACATTGCTTGCTGAACCCCAACAGCTTATTTGGTTTGCTGTGGCCATGGAAACACCTGACCTATTTACACCTTAAGCAGAGCGACTGGTGGTTGGTGGAAGGGAGGTAGCAGAAGAAGGAATGCTTTGAATTTGAATTTTAGAGACTCTTAATCAAGATAATATATGTGGATGAATCTGCACATGTGCTTGGGAGAGAGAGGGAGAGGAAAACATTCTGAGCAGGTGATGGATTCCTGTCTCATTTCAGCTGCTGACATCAGGTGCTGCTGGGACAGACATAAGTTGCTCAGAGCCTATGTTATGCATATGTAAAATAAGCCTTACCTTCTCACCCACCACTTCCAAAGGTTTGTCAATGGCTGTTTCATGTCTCAGGAGAATTAATTCTTCTGCCACATTGACAGTGCCCTACTTCACACTCTCTCTGCAGCATTCATCCCTGAAAAGGCTCTTGTGCATAGAAATCTGCTTGCTCTGTGTGGAGGGGAATTGAAGAGAGTCTCATTCTGCACATGTGTTGTCCATACACCTTATGGCTCTCATATGCTTCTGCCTATCTCAGTACAGCAGTGAAGGCGGGAGGGAGCAACATTAATTCATTTGGTCACATCAAATGGAGCAGGAGAATTCACTTAATTGCATCTCTGGCTTTTACTTACTCTGCAGATTTCAACGATAGAATAAAACTGTGTAAATTAGCAGAACGTGGAAAAGGTAGGTATCATAGTGAGTTTAGAAATTCTTTGCAAGTTTCCTTGCCTTCCTCAAGCCGGTGGAAAACATAACTGTTCTTCTGAGGGCACGTATTATTATAAAAGGGCAAATTATGTTTCGGAATTGCATTTACCTGAAATAGAGAGAGGCCCTGACTAAAAGAAGAGATGTGCTGGAAAGAAAAAGATATTAAACTCGAAGTGTAAAAAAGAGCTCGGCAGATACAAGATAATCGGGGTGCATATTAAGAATGAAAGGAGCTCCAAGACTTTAAAGATCTGTTGGGAAATCTTGAGAAAGAAAGGAATTTTGCATTTGATATTATGAAAAAGAGCCTTTAATATCCCCAAAGCTCTGATGCATAGCATCAGACCTCAGGAATGCAAATTTGGTAGCTCTTTAAGATGAAAGCTCCCCCTCCCCCTCTACTTTTTTTTCCTTTTTTTTGATTGTATGTTTCAGAACTGTTCATGTTCTGGCAGGTAACACTTTTTATCCTGAAAGTAAGGGTTGACTGAGGAACAAACTGTGCAAATTCTGTTCTCAAACACCAAAATTAGAGAGAAAATACCAGCTGTCTCCTCTCCAGCCTGCTCTCCTTGGTTCCCATAATGCCTTCTAGTGGAAAAAGAGTAGAGCTAGCCATGAGGCAACTAACACTACAAGCAGCAATGTGCCACAATTTTGTGGTTTGTGTGTGCTGAGGGACTATTTCTTCCCCCACCCCACCCCCCCAGAGAGGGCAGATGGAGTTCCTGGTTCCTGTTTGGATGGGGTAGACATTCCCGTTGCCCCATGGTGCTGAGCACCTCCACCAAAGAGCCTCTCCCTGGTGCTGGGCGCTGACTGGGCTTGGTGGGACCAGTCAACACCTCTGGACATCATTCCAGGGCACCTTCCCCACACCCTGTCCCAGCAATCACATTGATTGAGATTTGACAGCAGCTGTGACTCACTTCAGGAAGAAATCCACTCAAGTGCTCATTATCGCTTCAGTTTCATAACATCTTTCTCAGTTGGGGTGAATATTTTGTCATGTCAGGACATTGGCTGTGTCTTTTGCCCCACGAAGCCCACATGAACATAGTCTCTACCTGGAAGCTCCTACCAGAAGCTTTGCTCCTATCAACAGCTTTGGTTGATGTTTGTTTCTAACTTCTTTTTTTTCCTCCCTGCTCTTGTCCTAAACATTTGCTGGGGTTTTGGAGACTAGTTACATAACACTGTTTTCTCCCTCTCTCAGCACCACTGAGCAAATTTCAAGGCCCAGGTGGAGGAGGAGGAGGTAGCGATACAGTGTACCACCTTTGCCCATCCACTTGTGACTGGTATATAATAAGTACAGTTGACTTGAGACTGCCAAGAATTTGCTGCCAAATTGAATTTTTCATAAACTGATTATTGCAAAGCTTGGCTGAGGAAAGTTTAACACCTTTCTAACAAGCTCAGCTCAGCCCAGCTAGTGAGAGGGTTACTTTAATAATAATCCCCCTCTGGATCCTTTCTTGGCCAGGATTTTGGATTAACCAAGAGACTGTCTTCACCCCCACTCCCTTACCCTTGAGTAAGCCCACTTAAGGTTTTTTACAGCTATTATTGGTGCAGGCAAGGGAAGACTTATTCTCTGCTGGTATAAAGCAGCCTACTTCCATTGATTTCAGTGCCCTGACTTACTTTAGTACTGTGTGGGTGATCATATGATTCAGACACAATCAATAAAGTTGATGGTAATCTACCCTCAATAACTTAATCTTAGCATCTTCCTCCAAATAGAGCCGTGTAGTGAGGGAAAGGAGCTGGCTGAGCTACTCAGACAATTTATGTCACAATTTCTGTTATGTGTTTTCTGCTTGCAAAATATTAAGCCAACAAGTTTTTAGTTTATAATGCATTTATTCCTAATTCTGCCACAATAGGTTATGAAGTAGGCAGGTAAATATGGTTATTTAAGAGGTGATGCTTTGTTGCCTGATTGTTGATTGTAAATCTATAAACAGGGAGAGTCCTTCCAGAGGAAGTAGGATAAACTCATATCTCCCATGCAAGTACTTCTGTTCATTCAAAGGTGTGTATTAAATGGTCATAGTCCCCCCAAAAAACTTAACTTCCATGAATTTTACAGAAGGATAAGCAGAAAACAGATTGCCATTTAACCAAAGCTGCTATTTATGGTTAGCCGAAATCATCTTTAGCGCTGGAAAAATATGTGCCAAGAACATTATTTTGGGCAAACTACTTCCCTTCAGTTTGGTTACTGGAGACTGTGCCCACTCGCACACTGTGAAGGACCTGGTTCATGGTGGATATGCCAGGGGGTGGGCAGGGATCCCATGATGTGAACACATCTGCTTGACAAACCTTGTAGAACCATTGCAGGGTGTGAGTGATGCTTTTCTTAAATATATATATGTGTGTGTGTGTGTGTATAAAAAAAAACACATTAAATCCATAATGCTTAGATCACCTTTCTAGTTTATGAGCCTAGTTTAGTAAATAGATAGTACCTTAACAATAGCAACAAGGGGAGAGCGTGTCCTTATTTATTATTCCATTTCCTTTACCTTTGCTCAATATTTATAGCATTGAAATATGGCAGAGCTCCATATGTGTCAGTGACATAGATGCAACATAAAGGCCACACTGCTACAAAGGGGAAACATTTATTGATGTGCCAAGGAGCAGAACAAAGACACAACGTGCTGCTCAGCGCGCAGCCAGCTCGCTGCCAAGAAGCTCTTGTATGGAATAATCCGTACTGCACGCTGGATACATGCGGACAACGCGGTCACAACTTAAAGTGATGCCATCTGTTTAGAAAAGCTGGATGCTTTTGATCTGCCCCTGGAAGGAAAAAAAAAAAAAAAAGGCTCTGGGGCAGGTGTTTTGGGGCTGAGAGTGCCCTTGTGGATGCAAACGAGCAGGAGGTTTCCAAGCGGCCAAGGCGACCCTCTTCCACCGGGCAGAGGGCAGCTGGGCTTGTCCACAGGGCAGGTAGGGGAACTGCTTTCACCTTGACAAAAGTTGCAAATTAATTAAGGGAATGTAGGTATTTATAGCCCAAATTTTCCCACTGCAGATTTTTGCTACAGCTGAACAGCTTGAAAATTTTTTGTGTACTGAGAGTCTACAAAAGCTAAGGAAAAAGAAAATTGTGGGAGGTCAACTCAAAGAATCTTTTTGTTTTGATTTTACTCTAGGAAAATTCCTTGTTACTATCCATTAACATCCTTTATGAAAAGAAAAGTCATCTTGATTTGAAAAATGAGCCTCTGTAATTAAAAGTGAATTTCAGTGGGACATTTTGAAATGTAGTTTTAAATAATGTGGGATATTCATTGAAAACCAATGCCAAATCCTCTCAAAAAATGTTTCATTTAATATTTTCAGCCAGCTCTTCTCAGCACATAGACATTATCCACAGCAGTAGGAGTTCTGGTGCTAAAACAGAAAGTATGTACCATGAAAAAGTGTCATTTCAAGCAGATAATCCATAAATATTAAGGATAGTTGTTTGACATGACAAATGATACTGAAAATCACTGTGTGGCAGGAGAGGAAAATAGCAGCTGTGAACGTACCATAGTTAAGTCCCCCAAGCCTTTGGCAATAAAATTTCAAGCATTATTTTTTTTATTTTTAATGAGAAAAGATTTATTTTGTTCTCTTTCTAACATTTCAGACATTAAATAGGCCAGTAATAAGAGTTTAAAGAAAAAAAGCCAAAATATTTAACCACTAATTTTTTTTCTGTCATTACTGAATCTGAAGTATCAGCAGAGATGAATGAATGTAGATATCCTTTCCTAAAAAAAAATCAAAAGCAAGCAATGTAGGTTTTAGTTAAAAGGAAGATTCTCTTCCCCATCATTATTCAAAGAAAAAATTCTGAATATTTTTTTTTTACAAAAACATGAAAAATTAACTTTATTCTGGAAAAAAAGTGGGTTTTTTTTCTGATTTTGTCTTTTAAGCAACTAAGAAGAAGAGTAAAGGATAAGTTGTGGTTGCAATGTTAGCTTTGTTAAAAAAAATTAAAAAGCTCTTTCGTTTCATCGAAAAACGTGAACTACTCCTGAAGAACAGTATATGAACATAGCCAAAAATAACCAAGCCTTCTGTTGCTTCTCTGCAGAAGAACATATACCCGCCATGTAGCTTTAGAAAGACGCTACCTTACATCCGCCTCTTTGAACCAGCAGCGCTTTTCTTTTGATGGGTAGGGACGTAGGGGAGAGTTAGGAGAGGATAAATTATGGCATCTTTCACCCTGCTTGTCATATCTCCATCCTAACTGTTGTGTGCGTGTGTATAAAACGCAGTCGGAATCGGGCTGTGGCTGGAGAGCAGCTTTTAAGATACAGATGTCAAAATCCTCCCCGGCACCTACAGGCCAAGCAGCGCTTGTGTTCAATGGGAGGGTAACATCAGAGACCAAGATGCTCTTTCTCTTCTTCCCCAAACCTCCTTACAATAAGCGTGTTGCCTGAGCAGATGCAAACAGGTTGTGAAAGGGTGTGTGTCTGCAATCAGCTCCACAACCTGTCGCTCATCCGAGGGAAATGGGAGTATCTGCGTGTCCAGCTGCCGGGTGGAGGTATGGCTCTGCAGGGGCTTGGTTTCTCGAGTGGGACAGTAGTTCAGAGGGGCAGAGTAAGAGCACGAGGAGCGTCACCTTCCCTTTCCCGTCCCTGCACAGTGGCTAAACACCACTTTCTCAGAAAGCCTGGGCAGCCCTTCTGCTAACCTGTCTGTGAACACGACTTAGCTGAGACGGGCCACAAGCCTAGGACAAGCACGTGCCAGAGGGGCTAGGGCAAGAAGTGCGGGCTGCAAACRGAGAGAGGGCAGCAAGTCACAAATATGATTTTCTTCCAGGCTTCTCCCTTTTGCTCCCCGTGCCCCAGAAGGGCTGGGGGTAGGGTACCAGTGTGGGGTCACCAGGCACAGAGCAGGCGAAGGAGGGACTGTAATGTTTCGGGTTTTCTCACTTCTCTGAGAGAGCAGACAGGCAGTAATTTGGTCTTCAGGTTCATGCTGGTCCTCTCGCCTTTGTTGTCATAGTTATCAGATTTAGGAAAAATCTCCGTATTTATTTCAGAGGAAAAGGTTGATGCGTCATTTTCATTCTGAATTGGGAAGAAAAATGTCCTTGATTTTCTCATGGCACAGAATTCTAAAAATTCACTTACCATCCTATTTTACTGACTTTTCAGTTCTGATTTTTTTTTTTTTTTAATTCTTCCCTGGTACGTTAATAGTACACAGTACTAGTTTTTGTTTTTCATGTGATGCAATAACTGAAATACTTATTTTAATCAATTCTTTTTTAAAACCTTAAGAGCAGCTGTTATTTGGTGTTGACCAGCACATTATAACATTGCCTGTAGATCACAAAGTTTCTTGTTTACATTATAACTGAAAATGTTTTCCATTTGACTTAATCTTTTCAATAGGAATCCATTTAGATATTAATTATTTGGATTTACAAAAATAGATGAAGCAGGCTCTTTGTTTTAATTTGTGCGGTATTATTCTGCAAGACCATATAATCCAACATTTCTTTAGACATATGCCTTGTCTAGTTTCATTCAAAGCATTCCTCTGCTTGGAGTCATCAGGAAGACCCCTTGGGCAATTTGTTTCCAGTCGAGAGATATTAATGTTCCTGTATGATCAAGTGTTGTTTTCTTCTGTTTCATCTTCCTGTGGCACTAAGATTGCAAATGCAACAAGTGTTGATGAATGTGGTGCTTTGCAGAGCCAAACAGCAAACCCACACCAGCGAAAACGGAGTAGCATGATGTAGAAACGAGAGTCATCTTTTGATCCATTAATATAGAGCCTGGGTATATGTATAGCTTGCTGTAAAGTGCAGTCTCATTTACTAGCTGGATATATGATAAATGTAGTGCCTGTGTCATTTCTGACCTGTGCCTATGGAAAATGAGCTTTTAAAGCCATGATCTTTTACATGCATTGCGCACGGTTTGCTGCCTGAGGATGTTGCACGTATGCATGGTATCGTCACACGATAAACAAATTGTTTTTGCAGTTTGGCCAGCATCATTAGTTAATTAGACCCTAGCTGTTTAGCACCTGGAACAAGCAGTGGGAATTTAAATTCTTCTGATAAAAGGATTTATTTATAATGAGTCTCGCCACATAATGAGTTCCAAGCGGGGGAGACTGACCATTAATGGATGACTCACAGCATTACCGTAAAGATCAGAGCTACATATTCAATTTTGTAAGGCTTGCACACACCCCGTGATAGCCTGGATTCTAGAAACAAATCTTTTGCCTCCAGTTTTTTTACCGTGTTAAATTTGATACAGTCCTCCTATGCCTGAGAGTAAACACACAGGACACAGTGGACTATTTATTTTATTTCATTTTTTATTGCTCTTCCTCTCTACAGTTTCAAGAGGAAAAGAAGCTGAGTTTTTAATATTGCGAGAACGCTCAGCCCATTTCAGCTGGGAGATGTCAGAGGCAGCTGCAGACCTAAATGAAAGGAGCTCATCTCTGCAAATTTGCTATGCTGTAATAAATGCAGGGCTCTGCTGGTGAGCTGCTGATGGCCCTTTAATGTCTTTATACTTTCGCAGTACTCAAAGGCACTGTGGTTCCTCCTCCTCCCTCCGTGGCCCTAGCAGCTCCCTTCCCCCTCCCTGCCCACCCAGGCTGCGAAGGCGAGAGTTCGCCATAACATTTCAAGGACTGAGYTGAGTTTGAAGAAAAGGGCTATGCCTGTTTTTATCATACGGTCAGCAGCTTCCCTTCAGCTCAGACTGGTATTCTGATTTACTGGCATATTTGCTTTAAATATTTGSCTCCCTAAGTCACGTTTATATACTGTGTGCTGCTGGTATCAGCTACACGGAGCTCGTTATCTATTTATTTTATTTAAGTAGCATGTGCTATATGCGAGAGAATACGTTTTCTCGACATTCTTGTGAAGCATTTCCCCACCTAGAGACATAGACTACGTTAGGACGAAAACCAAGAGTTTACGTTCCAGGCTCCCACTCTCTGCTCTTTCTCCACTGATCTCTGAGCATTGGCATCTACCAGCCTGGAGATGGGCAGAGCGCTAGGAGCATGACAGCTTCCTAAAGACACATTTGCAGCAGCTGCGGAGGCGAGGACGGTGTCCTCCTCTTGGTCGGGTGTCAGCATATGCGGAGCTCGGGAAAAGGAGCTCAGGTTTCAGGAAGAGAGGAGGCTCTGGGAAGCCAGCTGGCCGCTGCGTAACCTGTAGCGTGAGCCTCCTTAGAAAGCATTTTCTCCATGAAGCTGTGGAGATGTTGAGACTGGTCATATTGTAATTCATCATACGGTGTGTGAGATGTAGTATTGGCKCGCTGGCTGGTGAGACCCGGAGGGAAGGGGGGAGCGGGATTGACAGGCAGATGAAATGCTGCCCGCAGCGGTCCCTGGGCAACGCGGAAGAGCTTGGGCTACCAGAAACCACGAACGGGCAGGAGAGCCCCATTGAGGCTCTTGGGCAAACGCAGGCAGATGATAAAACCACAGGGCAACTTGGAGATTATCATCACAGCTCTGCTCGCCGCCAGAGAGCGGCGGGTCTAAACACAGCACGAACCCCCAAATCCCGCTGACAGAGGAGGACCAAGACCAGGTGCTGGGACCCTTCTCAGCCTGTTGCACCACACTGATGAAGATACAGTTAGGAAGAGGGTCGTTACGGGGCTTACGAGACCACTTAGAGGTCCTGCTGGGGGCAGAGCAAGCAGCCGAGCCGTACGGGCTGCCGCTCGGCGGCCGAAGGCAGCGGCCCCAAGGTTCGGCCCAGAAAAGGGAGGAGAGGGCAGGCGCGCCAGCAAGGCMTGCGTCCCCGCGGTAGGCAGGCGCGCGGCAGGTGGTGCCCCGTGGAAAAAGCCGCCTCTGCGAAAAGCTCGTTTCGTTTTACGAGCACGGAGTCCTCACCTGCGCTTACCCCAGGCTCGGTTGGCAGGTGGGGTGCCGCAAGGAAGAGAATCAGCAATCATCTGTAGAGTGAAACTTTCAGTTTTTCGTATGCTTGGAATATTGCAGCAAAATACTGTCAAAAAGTGAGTTACTGTGACTGACATGATAAATATTAATGCTGGGAAATCAACTTCCATCTTAAATTTCCCTCGTATTTTTTATTTCATTTTTTTACCTCAATTTGTCTTTTTTTCAGACATAAATATTCTCTTACATAAGACTGTAGCTATCCATTTTCTTTCAAAGTTGCTCATCTGTTCTTCTGCTATTGTAGGAAACCTGTTTGTAGCTAGGGTATGCCAAGAAAATAAGATGAACCTTTTGCTCCCTTTTCCCAGCATGCTACCCAGCTGTCCCAAAGTCTCATTGCTCTTTAATGCTAAAGACTTTAAGGCAGAGAGAGATAAATAGAAAGAGACTAAATGTACCTTTATATGGGGCAGTTTGCCATTTGGCACAAACCTTAGTCTGAGTCAATGATTAATTGTGTTTGCTGATCGCAGTTCAGGGCTGGATATTTTAAAACAGATATCTATTAAAAGCTAGAAGTGGGGAAAAAAAGAGAAAAGTCACACCATAAGGTGCCTTAGTGCTTTTAAAAATACATTTTTCTTTTCAATATAAAGAGCCTAGGAAATTGAAAACATCCACATTATAGTAAATGCATGCAGGGACTTTGGTGTGCCAATTTATCAAACATACGCAAAATCCAGATGTAATTTATCCCTGATGTTGCAGCCGGGATGAATTTATTCCAAGATCTATACAGGATCCTTTAATTCCCTGGTTTGACAAAGCCGGCAAACAGCCAGACTGTTATATCTGCCGAGCATTGTAGGCTGTGGCTCCTTTTTGCCTAAAGTGCCTTCAGTGACCTCATTGTAGTGAAGTATTTTCTGTGTACGTATCAGCAGCCAATGTATTTCACTCAGCCTAAAATATCGTAGCCATTAGCTAATGGTGACATGTTTATTTCTTTTTCTCTGTGCTCCCTTAGTCTGTGATCCTGCAATGTGAAATTCCTCTGTTAACCATGCTGTGAGATTGGGATATAGCCTTGTAAATTGGAAGCTGAGCCACAGAAAGAAAAAGGAAGGGAAAAAAAAAAAAACTTTATGGAGCTTGCTTTCTCTGTATTGCTTAGTAAAGCAACATTACAGCGTTGTTCAGTCAGGGTGGAAAGCAGCCCACGAACGAAGAAAGGCGGCAGAGGGCAGGAGGACAGGCAGGCAGGCTGGGAAGCTGGTGCTCCCACCGCGGAGCTGCCGGAGAGCAGGCACGATTCKCCGGGAAGTTTGGCAGGGCAAGTGCGGGTTGCAGCAGCCTGAAGTTTCTTACTGGAAGGGGCTGCCTGATCCCCCTTTGGGGGTCCCATGCAGGTGGGTTATACTTGTGCTTTCTCTTGCAGAACAAGGATTCAGTTCTTTTCAGCTAAACTGTTTCCAGGTGCTGGAGTCAAACTCCGCCTTTGACTCCTAATGTTCCACGTTCCCCAGGGCAGCCGGCAGCAGCTGTGGCAACACTGCCAAAAAATAACAACAGTAAAAAAGCTGCCCGTTTTCCAGAGCTCGTTTTCTCTTTAGAATTAATGATAGTTGTAATAAAGAACATGACAAAAAAATCTGAACACCATGGGGAATGCGGCATGGTTTGGAGCAAAGACGGGAGCAGAATACCAGGCTCAACATCACGTGTATGGATCTGCTAGGACAACTTTTCCCGCTGAGAGTGATTTGTGGCTTTGTTTTCTTATTTTCAAACTTAGTCTCCAAAGGAAGTATGAGAAGTAGAATAGATCATGTTTAAAATACCCCAGTGGAGCATCGCTGGTTTAGGTCTTTCATCCTTAAATTGACAAGAATGTTGGGAGTTTCATAAAACCTGAAGGATACGTCTGTGTTCCTTCAGCAGCGCAATAATAAAATCAGCAAAGGCTGACGCTGCTGCATGGACACATCGCTCACAATAAACATTTGAAAGGCATTACATCTCCGCACCAAATGAGACTGTCAAAGAAGGCCACGTTCAACAAATCATACTAAATTAAGGCATGTGAAAAGTATTGCAGATTAGCTACTCTTAGTTCATTCAGTGCTTAATGGCCAATCCTGAGCGGCAGGCGAGAAGAGGGAAGCTGGTAGCATGCAGGGTTGCATCAGCTATGTAAATACAGGGGAGATGTGGTGAACCTAATTCTTCTGCTCTGCGTCCAGCACCTTTGAAATGTAAGGAGCTTCCGTGTGTCCCACGGGGTCCTGGAGTACCTGGCCAGGGACTGTGGTGCTTCGTATTCCTCACTTTGTTCCCTCTTTGTGGGGACTTGTTCRGTATTTTCCTGCTCCCAGATCTTATTGAAGTCATTCAGGCAGAAAATGTGTTTTGCTCTTTGTGTACCAGTGTGACAACTGGCATAAATGTCTCGTCGCGACTCGCTGTATTAGCAGCTGACTTGCAGCCCTCAGTCTCCGGCAGGCAAAGCGAGCCGGACKCTGGGCTACCTCCCCGCGCTCCCCTCCCACCTCTGCTACTAGTTCTCTGCGCAACCTTGGTCGAATCRTTTCTGTCTGTCTTCTGGTACATACCAAATGGGGGTCGGATGCTTTCTTTGGATTGCGTATGGATCGTGTGGATGAAAACCTCAACAGAAACAAATTATTAGCATTTGTAGAGTGAATTATTAGTATTTATAGTGCCTCTGGCAAACTGTGCTTTTTGGAAGAGCCAATAATTAGTTATGGCATTTTAATTAAAGAGAGCAATCTATAACCACTAAAGGGGTGTTGTATTTTAGGTCTGATTTTTATTATACTAATAAGTAGCACCTTATAAAAGTTATATTTTCAGTAACTGGTAACTCTCTTTTGCATATTTTTCCACTTCACGGTGAAATAATTGAGTGAAATACCATGTTTTAAGATAGGGTGAATCTGATGGGGATTCTGTTAACGTTATATAAGTGCTTGTGGCAGTTTTGTATGAGTTGCTTAGGATGCAATTGAGAGAAGTAAATTTCACTTCTCTTGATTTAATGTTCAAGGCTTCGCTTCCCCCATGGTGTAAGTCATCTCCTAAACTTAAGACATATAAGTGGTACAGAAACTTAGTTTAATCTGGTTTCTGCTCCTCATGTAGTTGTTTCCATTAATCAACTGTTTTTCTACCACAGCATAATAATTAGCTTGGTCAAAAAAAAAATCACATCTGTAACTGACCATGGAAAAAACATTTTCAGCTTTTTTTTTTAATTTTTTTCTGATAAAAAGCATAATTCATCTGCAGTCTAACTTCTTAAGTCTAGTGAACTCTGATATTCTTGAATGTGAGATGTATTTTGTGTTAGTAGGTGCTTGTTCTTCATGTAGATTTATATTCCCACATTCACGTGGCTGAAATCGGTATTCATCCTTATTAAGGTCTCTGTGATGATAATTGAGCAACTTTCAAAAAACCCCTGTTTTCCTGTGTTCCGAAGCCCGCTGCAGATGTGTGTATTAAATTACGTGAATTTAGTTCAGTATGACCAYAAACATTAATTTCTAACAAGATGTGAAGGACTACTCATCTACTTGTGCATACTGTACACGGCACAGCAARAGAGGCTGCTTTGCTGCAGAAGCTGGCAGAAAAATTCCTAAACAGCTTCATACTGTTGGCATTAGCTGTTGACACCCTTCTTGTATATGACAGGGCATGTGAAAGAGGTGTATGACCATCTAAGCTCACTGTGAAAAGCCAAATAAAATGATTCAGAGCTGTCAGGACTACAAGAATTATGTTTGTTCCATGCTGTTATGTCCGGCAAGCCGATAGCCTCCAGATTTTAATTTTCAGGCTAAGGTCCCTTGCCACTTTTGCAGTCCTCATGTCTTCTTTGCACGACTGTTCCTGCAAAGTTTTGCCTGACAGAGGGGTTGCAGCTGTAGATTTAGTATGAATGTTAATTAATGCCGGTGGTTCAAAGTGATGCCGAGGCCTCTATCTTGCTATGCGAGGCACACATATACACACTGGGTAACGATCCAGACTTTGTTATGGGAGCCAGAACGCCTTTAGCCATCTCTTCTCTTCTCTCTCACTCGCTCTCGCCTCCTTCCCACAAATCTCCATCTGGTTGTAATCGCTATTGTTTATTTTGAAATCATCTGGGAAACTTTTAAAACAAAAAGAAGCAGTTAAAATGCCACTATTTTGCATCTGCCTTAATTTCCCTTCTTATCCTTAAATATATCATTTGAAAGAGCAGCCATGATTTAGGATGCACACATCAGCTGCAAGATGAACTTTCTCAGACGCCCTACTCCCCTTTCCTCTTACCTCTCCTCCCACCCAGTGAATCAAAAAAGAGGGAAGGAAGACCTTCCTTGAGAGCAGAGTTTACCTGGGCTTAATTAGAGGTTTAACTATGGGGCTTAAATGCTTGCCCAAATAGGAATCATCAAGTGATCAAGGCTGTGAATCATCACAGCCTTGTGAAAATCTTCGGCAGGGAAAGATTAGCTCTGAAGCTTGCAGATGGTTAGCCATGCCCTTGTTTTGAGCTGCGCTGAAGAAGAGTGCAAGAAAAGATTCACAGCGAGAAATACTAGCACACGCATTTATTTGTTTATTTATTTTATTTTGGCCACACTCCTGTGCATGCAGGTTCAYGGTTCCCTCAGAGTGAGAGTTAGTGAATGTTGGCATTTGCCAAAAAAGAAGTACTTTACTGCGTCAACATGTTTAAAAGCTAATGCAGATCCCTAGAGTACAGGGAAAAGGTGTTTGAGGTCCCTCTTATTCTTCCTAAAGGGAAGAATGGAAAGGTAGAGGGAAGACAGAGAAAGATAGAAAGAAGAAAAAAAGAATTAAGCTAATAACAGTGAARGCTTGCTGCCTTGGCTATGTCTCTTGCTGTGTTTGAATGATTTTTCTTTGTAGACAGCTTTGCACAGCACTATTTTTAGAATCTCTTTAATAATTGAGCTGTAGCGATTGTGCTCAGCAGTTAGAACAGGCAGGGAAAATAGCATCTCAAAGAAACAGTGCACCAGGGTAATAATTTAAATCAAACTGCATTATACTGCATTCCCTCTTCCCCCCTCCCCTTTAAAGGTGAAATGCTGCAGAACACTGAACACAGGGGAAACATGAAAATTGGGCAACTTTACAGCAAGTAATAAAATCCATCAAGAGAGTTTATGTTTTAGAGGTGGAGCAAAGGAATAGGMGATCTGGTCAGTTGTTAACAAATGAGTGTTACTGGGTGCTTTATGAAGCCACCACCCCAACTTCCCCCCATTCGCAATGAATTAGGGCAGAACAGCCCRTCTCTGCGTTGCAACGAGAGAACTGTCAGAGAGGAAAAACGTTTGTCAAACCAYGCTGAAATAAGCATAAAGCAACAGTCCAGCGAAGTACAGGGTACTCCAGTCGTAGTCCCTCCGACTGATCTCTTCGGGCTGTTGCGGGGCTGTACAAGGCGGTCTGCGGCGGCTGCAGTCGAAGCCGGGGGCAGCTGCCGGCACAGGGCTGAGCACTCGCTCCGCTCCTGCCAGCTGCGCTGAACGCGCCCAGGGCAGGTTTCCCCATCCTGATCGCGCCACATCATCCCTAACACCTCTCCTTACGGCAGTAAATTTGGGGCTTACACAGGAAAATGRCTGAGGTGTAGATAGTGAACCCAGGATAAACACGTCATTGGCTAACATCACTTGAAAATAGGGGCACAACAGCTGCATTAGTGTGTTTCGTTACAATAAAGAGAAAACACTTTGACATCGGAAAGAATACAAGGTATTGGGATGAGCTCTAAATAGTGGCTGGCTTTAAAGATATAAAAAGAAAATGCACAATTCTGCTATTGTCTCATATTGTAACACTGCAACACAGCAATAATTAGAACACATTTTTAAACAAAATGGTATTTAAAAAAAATCTAAATTTCAAAAATGAAAATTTTACAGGTGCCTAGTCCCTTTTAACATAAAATCTTTTTCCTTAAACTGACTGAAAAATAGACCTTGAAAATTTCTTGTCAATCAAAGAGCCGGAATGTTGACCTAGTCTATTCAGGATGTCCAGAAACTGAGGCTTGAATACACAGTAAGAGACTGTTTTTCGGGAGAATGATCTTTTCTCTGTTCTAACTGTCCCAAAACGAAGACTACCAGGTAGCTCTACTTATCTCTTAGGAGGTTTGAGTTTCCTACTAGCACCCTCAGCATCCTTTATTCATGCTTTTTACAGTGACAAGAATTTATTTTGTAATATTTGAACTCAGATTCTTCCTTCATAACACCTTCCTCTTCCATTTCTGTGATGATTTGTATAAAATAATAATATTGACATCATTACATGAAGAATATTGCTATCATGAAAAGTTGATGTCAGAGCCTGGCAAGCTGAAGGCTTTCCTTAAAGGTTCAACAACTTGGCTATTAGGGTGAAAAGGCTCTTTTTCAAAAACAGATACAATATCCTAAGTCATAAAGGTCTACTAAAAGTATTAGCAATACAATTACATAGCATTAGCCTTCTCTCCTGCTCTGACCTAATTTGGAAAGGAGTCCCTTCTTTGAAATTCAAGATTATTAAATTGAATTCACTTATAAGTGGTTTTTTTTTTTTTTTTTGCATTTTTTTAAATCGTGTGCACTTTTTTGTCTTTGTTGTACTAAGACTGATTTTAAAAGATACTGTCGTAGCAACTGAAATTTAAATCTGTGGTTTTCAAGCAACTTGGAGTTGTATCCTAGTTCGTGAATTGTGTGTTGACCTGGTTCCCAGAATATTTGTTTTAATTTGGGAGCTGTCATGACAAACAAAAATGAAGGAAGAATATAGCTCAAGATAAGTTGCTCCACAGTAAACAAGGAGATAGTATCCAAATTGTTAGCTCTGAAATGTCCTCTGCCCTTCTGCAGGCAAAGTAGTTTGGAAATTAAAGAGAAGAATGCCACATTCATAAAAAATAAAGTAATGCTAGTAGGATTTTGAAAGGGAKTCTATCAAGAACAGGTAGTTTGTATACTAGGCTGAGACTGACATCACTGATATCCAGCTAGTATAGGCTTGCTTGGGCTATCATTAAAAAGTAGAAGATGCTGAGGTAAGACCAATATACTTTTTAAGACAGATTGCCTATTTTTCAGATATCTGTAATTCTCTGGTTGCTTTGGGACTGAGATATAACCGAGAGACTCTTTGTAAACCCTGTGATCCATACTCCTCTGACATGTCGTCACGGAAATCAGAACCTGAGAAGCCTACGTCCTGCACCCTGGGGGCTGCTGGGGGCTGGACTTATGCAAGACGAGGTGCAGAAACRGACTAGGACATATCTGTTACAGTCCAGAGAATCCAAACAGGGGAATTTCACCCTGCAGAAAGAGCATCGGGGGTGTGGGCTGTACCTGGTCGACATCTGAGAGGTCTAGACCCAGGGTCGAGACCCATGATCAGGGCCTGTGACCCAGAGATGGTAGAGAACAGCATGAGGGAAAGTGCACGGGGCAGCTTTACATTGCTTTGATCCCCTTCCTGATAAAAGCACAGAGTTAGACTATAGCATATCCTGCCCTTGCAAAATCTGGACTAATTTCTTGGAGGGGGGGGTAATTTAAAAATATTGAGTGCTTTCCAACAGCATCTGTGCTAAGTCAGAGATGGAAAGATTGAGCCTCACACATCTGGTATTCCCTGTTATTCACTGAACAGCAGAACAGCTTTGCTCTGGACTCCTTCTTTTATCCTCTGTCCTTCTACCACACTATCCCCAAGGTGCCCACCCTGGTTCTTCTACCAAGTAAGGAAGAACAAGTGTTCAGGGCTATACTTTGGAGCACTGCAGACGTTGCTTGGCTGGTTCRTCACTGCCCAACAGATAACAGCTTTTACCTGCTTTTTCTTCAATGCAAGCAGTAACTTGAGCTCTACCCCCTTGCCGTTGTTTCTGAACCATGTAATACCGTGAAAGTCAGAGCGCTCTGTCACTATGGCCAAGGGGAATTTGTTAGTTCTGTGGGGAGCTGAGGGAAGAAAGGGAATGACACTGGCCAGCACACAAGCAAAGCAATCGCATAGTCTCAAAAGTGTACTGAGGGATAAACTTGGCCCTCGGTTTTAAAAGATAGCTTTTTAAACCTGTTAATGACATATATAATGGAATGTTTATAGTGTTCTCTAAATGTTAAGTAGAGGGAAATATCCTTGCTAGTCAGTGTGCTTTTACATGAATGGAAAATATGTTTCATTTTCCTTCAACTGATAAATAAGAATTATGAGGCGTAGTAACTGAGGGCTAGAGGAATGTAAATGGGTAATAAATAAAAATTATATGTATTGTTTTCTCTTCAGCTTCACATTTTCTTTTATGCTTACTGAATATWGGCTTATATTTGTTGTGGCCCATAACCACTGGATTATATTTAAATATAAAATATATATTAAAGAAAAAAGAACAGTAGCTTGAGTTCCTTGGCACAAAGAATTCATTGTTTATGGTTTACAGGTTAGCTGATATGCAAAGAATATGTGTGAGTACCATCTCTCTGCAGGAAGATAGAAATATACATATATCATTATACTTGCAGGCATTCAGTAGAATGGCAATTTTCAACTTCACAGACTTTCCTAAAGCTCAGCTGCACGAGCCAATTGGATCCATGAAATTGAAAATGAGCTCAGATTGGTTTGGAGGGATTAGAGCTACAAAGAGCATCCCGCAGAGTGGTGAACTTGGCCTTTTTACATTATCTGAATCCAACCTCTGAATTTCTAGTTGGAAACTTCATTTGATGAAATTTGCAGTGTGCTGGCAAGAGTCAAGTGGACCTGCGGTCCCAGAGACAGCTTTGAGGCTTAAACATTGTGAGCTCTCAGCTCAAGCCTGACTTCTCCAAAGCTTGAACAGATCTATTTAGTATTTGGGGTATTTAGGTGGATTATATGTCAGCTGGAAAGCCTGCGAGTTCTAACTGCTCATGTAAGCTTGTAACTCTATTTCTGTTCCTCTCAACCTTCCTTTTGTGAATTAAGAGTGATGGGACTTAGTGTTTAATATATTATTTTTCGTTTCAGTGGAGGGAGAAAAGGAGGAATCTAACATTTAATTTCTTCTCACTTAAAAAAAAGGAAAAAAGAAAAAAAAAGAGATAATCAAACATCTGGAAAATCCTGCAGATTTGACCTTATTAGCATCTCCAGTGTTCTCTGAGTAAATACAAAGTCATCTTCTCCCATAGATTTATAAAATAGTAACAGTATTTCCTGCTTTTGGTACCTCCCAGTGTACCAGCTAGGGTACAATTAAGGTGAAAAAATATCTTCAGGAAGAAACATAGTGGGTGAAAAGACGTCAGTCTTGATGACAGAGAAAAAAGCTACCTGCTGTTGAGAAGGTGCCTGTTGCCTTTTATTGTGTATGATGTTCTCGTGTCTTCAGTGCCCAGCCATTAAGCCATAATGAACTTCTTAATATCTACTCGTTTACAGAGTCAACTGATACGGAGGGATCATTTAATCTGGTCTTCAGTGTATTATTTCAAAAATCAAATCACACCACCGCTCCTAGTGAGACCTTTTCTTTCTGCAGCTAGGAAAGGCTACTGTCCTAGAAAGCAGAAGAGGTTTTATAGACTAGGATCATCTGATGCCTCGGTTAGTTTTTAAATTGTGACTGTCAGCAATTGTATCATAGCAGAACTCTAATCAAAGCCTCACTGCACCATCTGTGCATCTGGTAAAAGACATGTTCATTTAAGGATATTCTAAAAGGAGATAGGTATAAAAAATTCAGTCTTTCTATCTTCATTCACACTAGACTGCAGAACGGTGCTATAGTCTCTTTGTACCTCATTTCTACACTACATCTTGTAGTCAACAGTTATCCTTTCATGACAAAACATTGAGAATTAATGGTGAATTCTATTATGAGCTTTTTAATATATAGCTGAATGTTTATCCTTCTGCAGATGCTGATGCTTTAAATATATTTCTCCAGAAGCTTGTGGAAAGTTCCYGTTTTTTATAATAGCAGTTTTCTGCCATTGTTTTTTATCAGACACATAGTTACCTAACATGTAACGCTATTTTCACCACAGATGCCTATTGTAAAATGATCACTGCTTTCTGTGTCAATCTAGAGAGACTAAAATTATTGTTAGTTTGATCTTTAATAGTCCCGTACTGAAAAATAAACCTTTAGTAGGGAAGAATAATGAAGGAAAACGACCATTTCATTCTGACCAGGTAGGCAAGGCACAAGTCTGGAGCTGAGTGTTAATTATATAGGAAATGTAAAGTCTGTGCATTGTTATGTTATCAGCATCATTTGGGACAAGGCACTAGGTTATTGTCAGATGCAAAATTTACTGAAGGATCCATTTTGAATTATATTTTAATTTAAAAACTAATTAACTAATTTACTTGTAAACACATGGAAATATTGATTATGTACTGAAGGTGTAAGTGCATGCATCAATAGTCGGAGCCTGAGCAGTGAGCTTTATACATAACAAAGTAGTTAAATCCAGCTTGAAGTGTGAAAGCCAGTTCAAACTTATCAAAGGGATACTTGCATAATCTATACATATAAATATATATTTTCACAGTACATGAAAATAGACATTCTGGTGCTGTATTAGTTTATGCCTTTTTTTCTAAAATGTTTCTTTGGAATGAGAGTTTTTTATCGGATTGGAAAGTACTTTAAGACTTTGCATTACACTTGGGTAGTTATGTAGTTTGTGCTAATTTATTTCCATTAGATACTCAAATGTATAAATGCACTTTTACAGAAAATCTGCATAGCTCTCAGGAAATAAAAATTGCCTCATGTTGAAGAAATCACATATAGATTTTATGGTACCATTAAGACTGATCCTAGATAACTAGTTGGAAAGGTTTTATGATATCACTGCACCATTCCAGCTAAAGTGCTAACCTGGCATTATTATGGCTTCCTAAGTTAAATAGATTTCCTCATAGGTCTTTAGCAATTATTTTACAGTTGTTACTCATTAATATGTAATGATCAGATCTTGTATGCTTTACTCTCATTACCTTAAACAGGAATAAAAATAAGGGATTTAAGGGCACCATAAATACCTAATGCTGACATATTACCAGGTTAATATTCTGCAAGCAAATTTTTCAAARCTATCTGATGTTCAGGCTAAATTTTTGAATGAATTTAAGTCCCCYTTCCACATTTCAGCTAAACAGCAAAGCTGCAGAAGAAGTTCTAGCTCCAGGGACATTTTGGGGAGAAATCCCTTTAGTCTAAGTGGAGCCAGAATAAGCCCCAGTGCAGTGACCTGTCCCATCAYGGTGTGGAGGGAGAGCAGCAGCAGCCACAAGGCTGAGTGGGAGCCCCAGACCAGCAGGTCCTCCACCACCTGCAAGGACAGGGGTAGCATAACCAAAGGTTAAGGTAAGGAGTGGCACACTCAGCCCGGTGAGGGAGAGAGAATATTTCTTCTTTCTGCTCAGATCAGAAGTACCTGCTTGCACCTTCAAAGTTGAAGAGCAAGACTGGTTTGTTAAGTGAAATATTAAATATTAAGGGGCAATTACTTCCTAATTCAGCAAATTCAGGAAGCTTTCAGAAATATGAGGCTTTTGACGTAAATGACTTTTTGTGATAAATATATTTTTAGACAGTGGTTGACACATTGCTGCATACAGATGCTGATCATGAATACAGCAGCATGGAAGCAAGACCTGTAGAAGGACTTCTGGACTCCTGCACTAGATCATTGTCCATGCACACATTCACAGAATATAAAGGCTGCATGTGTTCATACTTGCCTCATCTTTCTCTGATGGCTAGAAGAAAAAGAAAACAGAGAGCAAATTTTCAGTATGTGCAACACCTTCTCTATTACAACCTACAAGCACCAACCTAAACCTGTCATGACATTTCTTCAGAAACTATACTTCTCGCACCATCAGGAAGACAACCCTAAAAGTTGATGCACAGCCACTCTTCTATCCATTCTGATACTGCTATAGGAGGAAGACAGCACAGCCAGACACTTCCCTTTTAAAAACAAATAGGCAAAATACTCTGTTTTGGTTGTTGATAAATTTGTTTGATAGATTTGTTTAACTCCACTTTCTGGATAGGAACTTTCCAAAGTGCATGCTTTGGGCTAAATTTCATTGAAATTTCAGCCAATGCCATCCAGCTGTTTCTAAGAGCAAAGCTAGGCAAAAAGCCAAATGTTTTTCCCTTACTAAAAACAAACAAATGTAAGAACCACTCTGAAAAACTTTGCTGAGAAGCCCCATTTCCCCAAAGACCTGAATCAGAACTTTGAAACTACAGTTGTTTTGGAGACGTGCATTTTTGCTCTTCCCATGAGAATACATCAAAATTGTAAGCTTTAAAATAACTACTGTTCACTCATGCACAGTAGAGATTTCTTTTAATTTTAGTAGATAATTTTCCTCATGTTTTCATAACATTTTATAAACTAAACCCTCTAAATAATTTAACTATCTGAGGCTGCAGCTATAGAGCAAGTTTAAGCAGTCTGTCCAGGCACTGCTGGGGATCTGTTAAAGAAATATCCATGCACTATTGATTTTCTGCCCCTCTCAGTCTTCGGGTCATAATATGCTGTTTAAAGGTTTTGGCTTATACTATTAATGTTTAAAACTATCTGACATGCATAGAGCTTGGATCATATATACCACATTTCTCACGTGGGTCTTTTACAAGAACATATGATATGTATGTTTTATCAGCTCTTTAGCATGTGTTGCTGCCTGTAACATGTTTAATTATCTGCACAGATTTTCAGTTGGTCTTCAGTTACTTGAAATAGTTGATCAGTCAAGTCACTGACAACTCAACAGCTGTGTTTACTTCTGTTGGTACTTTGACCAATTTGTTTTGATCCCTCCAACAAAGAAAAAGCCATTTGAGTCTGGTTTTGGCTCTGAAAAATGGAGTTTGGTGTATATAGGCCTCTTTATCCTCACTAGAGCTATGCCCCCTATGCATATTTCAAATGAAGAGAATGGTAGGTCATAGCCCCCATCCCATTCATAAGGGCGAGTAGGATGAAAAGGAGGCACTCACTAGATCACTAATGCAGAAAGAAGGGGAGATAGTGAGAGTAAATTATGGGTGACTAAAACTCAAGCTGCAGGAAAAGCTGAGAAAGAAGTTTGAAGAGAAAGGGAAAAGGCTAGGAATGATGATATAAATGGCAATGGTCTATGAATTACAAGGAGAGTCAGGCTAAACTGCATAGGACTTGGGATTTTATAGAGATCAGGATGCCAGCAAAGAAGATTGGACCTGTGATAAGAAGCCTTAGGTTTGAAGGCTGGGATTAGCTATCATGAGACAAGAAGTGAAGCTAGAGAAGCAAGACAAGGTCACAATCAGGAGCCTTCTACAAAGCATCACATCTGAATCTATGCAGATGGACAATTTCCAGAATCTGGAATAGATGTTCAGGGTCCTTGAATCCAACTTTTCCTTTTAGAAAATTCTGTAAAATGTCCTGGCAAAGTATGTGTTCAATTCCCTTCTAATGTCATTGCACTTGAACAACACCAACCTACTAGATCTCTGCTAGGAAATGACAGAATTTGTTTTGCTTGTAGCATGTTAATTAGCCCCTCCCTGCTTTCAACATAAATAGTTTAATCTTTACAAAATAGACTTTAACTGTATGGTCAGATTTTTCCTTCTGGACTCATGCTTTATTCATTGCAAAAATTAGATCTGATATAGAAACAACTACATACAGTGCAGCAAAGGAGGCTGTTTATCTACAGATCCCCTGTCTCATTTGGTGCAGACATTGGGGAGCATACAGAGGAGCTGAAAATGGGGAAAGAAAATTATCACAGTGAAATACTTTCCTAAAGGCTTTTTTCTTGCTTCTACTATGTTGTTCTGATGCAATATTAAGACAAGACACAGGCAGAGATGCTTTTACAAGTCCCATTTGAATAATATCAAAACTTGCCTTTGAATAGAAGATGTCATCCCCTCAACTGAGACTCAGTTGCTGACCATGTGAATGTTACAGTAGTTTCATCAGTTGTTTCTGTAATGGATCCAATGCCTTTTTTTGCATTATACTGAATAGGAGCCATAKTACTTATAGTGGTCACCTACTCTTTCTCAGTAGGTAGTGTAGTAATGTCCCTGTAAACTGCAATAACTGGGAACTGAGAGGCAGTAACATCAGAAAGGCTTTCAAACCCAACTGCAACACCACCTCTTCCTGCTACCTAACTGAAACTAATCTTTCAATAGGCAGTGAAAGTTCTTCATTTTAATGGAAAGCCTAGGTCTCATCTCTATAAGCATTTTTCTGATTCACAGCATCAAGTGAAATCTGTAGGAGATGTGCTTTGGACATAAAAGGCACCATTGAACACACGTACATTTAAACTCTCTAAAAGCAAGTTGAATACCCCCAAGTTGTAGACACTTTAGCTCCCCTTTTTTAATCTGAGCCTCAATTTATGTTAGTAAAATGGAGTTAGTATCACCTTTTAATCCAACACTTTTGAAAAGAAAAAGTAGTATTTATGAAATTGCTTGAATGTTACAGTGATCCATGCAAGAGAAAAGTTTATAAGAAAATTGTTACATTCAGAGCAGACTGTGAATAGTGTGCAAGAAGTAAAGATCAAAGTTCAACCATTAACAGTGGTAAGAAACCAAATACTGAATAGCTTCTCATAAAGTGAGTACCATCCATCCAGTGGGACATATGGCACAAGGGATCTGTGAAGAAATAGTATGCGACCATATGATTAAAAACTATTTCTGAATGCATTCACATAAAGGGAGTATATTAAAGTCGTACAGGTCATTTGAAGCTGCTCAACAGAGCATGAGGTTAGGARGAGTCTTAAGAGTGAATTAATTGATAAGGTACAGGTGAGCAGTGCTATTTATAATACTTTTTAGCCCATGCTTGTCACCACTGCATATGCAGACTTATCTGTCACTACAGAAAACTTTTCCATATGACCAACTTACTTTCCCTATAAGAATTACCACAATTTTGTTGTGTTTATTGGCTTTTGCTAATTGGGACTCTATGGAGAGTTTTAATATGTCCCTCCTTTCAGCATTACTCAGAACAGTTCTTTTTAAATGCAATTCACTCTTCTTAAAAAAAAAAAAAAAAGGAAAAGAAAAAAAGAAAAAGAAAGTCTAGAGTTACCCTTTATTCTAAGCATAAGTACAAGATTCTGCTCCATGCCTGCTGTAGGCTGTTTTGTAATAAACTTCACTATAAGTAGTATTGTTGGCCATGAGAACATTTCATAATCATGCTGCATTGCAAGTTATGACTAGTACCTCTGTCTGTCTCTCTTTTTCCCTGACTTTTTCATTCTCTGCACTCTGTTTTTGGCAAACATCACACACTTGCATTTAGTCACTTAGATATGCGGAGCAGCTGGTGCTAACGATTAGAAAAGTGGTTTGTCCAATGAGTGAGTTTGACTGTATGATTTTGGAGTTTGGTTTGTGCCAAACTACATCAAATAGAAACATAAAAAGGAGCAGATGTGGAAAAGCAGATGCTTTCCCCAACCTCCTGTGTCAGGTCAGAGTGAAGGAGACAGCCTCTTGAATGGTCTGTTATTGGGTGGATTAAAACAGGAAGGTTTAGTAAATTTATGAAGTGCTTAAACCTCTCAGGATACACTCAAAATCCTGGTTAGCTCCTTTGAACTATAAAAGGCCTTCTATTTTTATTAAAAAATAAAAATAAAAAAAAACATATTGGTACTCATAATGTTTTGGGTCCTTATAACCAGATGTGTCCAGATTACTCAATTTATTATCTAAAGCTTTTGCTTTCTCAAGGAAACACTAGCACAAATAAAAGATAAAATAGCAATCAGAATTATTCTGTATTTTCATGGAGCTTCAGAACCCTCTCTTCCTTTTGAACAGCTCTAATTTCTTTTGCGGGAATGTGTCAGAACATAAAAAAAAGCTAGGAGCATTACAGTTTTGTTTGTGATCTGGGGAGATGAGCAACGCAGGAGCTGATATGCCAGGAATAATAATGGTCTATCCCTTTTAGTGAGAAGAGCCTTCGTAATATTGTCCTGCAAGTGAGGTACAAAATGTTCCTTTTAATTCCCGGTCAGGATCACCTGGGTATTTTCTGTCCACTGGGTCTAATGATGACTGGAATAAATGAACGAGGCAACAAGGAATATTAAGCAGTATATGGGTATCCTTGGTATACCAGTTTCCTCTAGATGTTTTTTCCTTCATAATGACTCTTTTCTCATGTGATACAGAGAGTCATCTCGAGTCTTATGAAGACTGTTTGAGAAGCCAAGTCAAAGAAAAGTGGATCTGGGTTTTTATAATGAACTTTGTTGACAAGCAAAAACCTTTACAGGAAAAAAGTCTCACAAAGAATATAAGGAAAAAAAAGACCTTTCTTTTTTTTTTCCTAAAATTCTTTTAATTTCAGTCAGTATCTATTCTGATATACTATTATCTTGCATAAGACCTGATAGAATGGACAACTTAGTTATGTGAAATGCATTCTAATGGTCTACTACTACTATTGTCTACAGTACAATTGTTCATTAATATGTTTGTATTTTCATTTAGCTGTAGGAGTATTCTGTACGATACAGTTACCTTGAAACTAAGGAAGAACGGGTACAAAAGAATGGAAGTGATCAGTTTTCAAGATATTTCTAGAGAATTATTGTATCTTTATAACATTAGAGTTGCTAAAGTAAAAACTTATTTTTCTGTTACATCTCCAAACAATATAAACCAGATGGCCTAGTATGAGTAGACCTGAATTGTTCAACTTCGTAACAGAATCCAGCCTTTCCCATTGAAAGGAGGTATAGGTCTCCTTTTGTAGATAAGTTGAGTCTGAATGTGGTCTTTCACCCCTTCTGTGAGACTCTCCATATGTGACAGAAGCAATACTGTTTAACAGAGGGAATCGTGTGATGCAAAGGATGTAAGTGGCATCTGGATGTTCTGTTAAAAATCTTAAAAAATTGGTCTTTAGCAATCAGTCCTTACTACAGCCTTAGGATACTCTTGAATTTCTCATTTTTCCAACTTCACAGCTATGGACATCATTATCAATAGCAGAGCAAAAAATTATGTTCATTCTTTCTCCTTTGAGTTGACCAATTCTTTTCTGTCAGCCCCAGATTAGACTTCTGTATTGGAGTACTTAGGGACTCCACTGGGAAAATGTAGCCCATATACATTACAGTTTTTGCTTCCCAAGTACTGTGAGACATAGTGAGCAATTAACATCTATAATTGAGTCTCTGTACCGGCTTCCTAGGATATTCCATATTTTATTTAGGCTGTCAATGGTGTTCTACAATGCCTGGGACAATTTTAGGTTCAGAAATTATGTGAAACCATCTTTCATCCTTCATTTTGCCACAACAATTTAGATAATCTGTAAACTTCTTGAAGACCCTCTGACATTCAGTGGTGAAATTCATGTGTGACATTTTTTTTTTCCCTCCTCTTTTCTGCTTTAACAGCATTATAGGAGATGGTTTTCCTGCCACAGAGCATCTCTGCAGCTTCCTGTCCACTGGTATCAATACGCCTTTCCTTTGGGGTTTATTTTTCTTGGAAAGACTGGTAAGCCAAATCAAGTAATCACCATTCAAAATATATCATTTGCTGTTTCTGTTTTTTTGTTTTGTTTTGTTTTGAGTTTTGTAAACAGCATATCTAGCTAATGTATCAGGTGCAATTTCTGCCGCAACTTGTCGTAATTGTGCTACAGTATGGTATGCAGTAATAATCAACAAATTAAAATGCCATTGCAAAGGAAGAAGCCATGGTGAGAACTCAAAATATGTGGATATTTTTAGTAGGAAAGCTGGAAATGAAATGCTGCAGTTGTATTCTACAACTGCTGTTCACAGTATTCTCTCTACTTTATTTATATTGTGTGTCATGCATTAAGGGCCACCTCCATCAGTTAAGAGTTTAATTGGAACAGGAAGGATCGTGTAATAGAGATGAAGGTTTTAGTTAGCCACAAATGTAGAGACACGTGCTTAAAAAAAAAAAAAAAAAAAAAAAAAAAAAAAAAGGATCACAACTTAAGATACTTTTCAGCTTTTCAATGAAGCAAAACAGTTTACAGTATTAATTAAAATTTTAGGGCACACTATTTCTGGTCATTTTCTGAAAAGTACCTAAGATTTTACTCACATATCACAAAAGAATGGTGAAAGGCATGTTTTTACTATCAGCTGAAGAATTTGGGTACACTGGCAAATGGCAGTTGAAAATGCAGCACTAAAACAGTTGGGGTGTACACATTGCTCCTTCCTCCTCCTGCTGATTCCTTCTCCTTCTCTCTGACAATGAAACTCTCTCCCCTCCATTTCATATGTAATGAAAATGTCAAGAAAACGTGCCTGGCTCTTTCCCCCTCCCACCACACTGAACCCTGCACTGTTGTTTCTCCTTCTGCCCAGTCAGGCTCTCCTGGCCATGCCAGATGTTATATGCCCCTGTGCATTGCCGATGGCTTTCAAGCATTGCTCCCTCCTATCTCAACCCCATGGCCAAGGACACCAGCCTCAGCCCCCGCTTCGCGCAGCTTCCTCTTTCCAGCACCTCTCGCAACACACGGCATCTACCTATCAGCAGGGTCCGCAAGGCTGCTCCCTCTCTGCTCTTACCTCTTCCTGGGGGCTTGTTCTAACTACTAGGTCTCCTCTAGATGCAACATCTGTTTCTGGAAAAGTTGTGGGTAGATGAAGATAAAAATCCATAATGGAAAAATACCATGAAATATTTTAAATACTTTTTTTTTTTATTGTTTAATGCACAGTTACCATTTTGCTTCTTTTATTTGTATGCCTTTCTGTGTGTGTGTGTATACGCGCATGCGTGCTTTTGGGTCTCAAACTTATGTTTCACTATACCAGGATAGTGATTTATAACATATGAAGTATCTTGTAGGTATTCCTAACAGAGGAGATCGATATTTTAGCATCTGGCCATTGTGATGATCCTATTTACTCAAATAAAAGAAATTTGGAATTAATTGGAAAAAGCTGTGACTAAGAAAACATCAGTGACAAAGAGCAACTGAAAGCAGATTATTGTAAACACCAAGAAGGAAATTTGTCTTGTTGGAAAAAAAACACAAAAACAAACAAGCAAAAAAAAACACAACTAGCTTTCCAAGGAGACTTAGATAAGCAATAAAAATAAATGGTGGACAGAATAAATGCTAAATAAAGTGTCTAAAGAGAAATCCTGATGTCAGCAGAAATTACACATTTTAACATGTTATTTATAAGCTAATGGGGATGGTTAGGACAGGTGTATGATTATATAATCTACTTATAATTTGTTACCATCTTAAGGCCAATAACAGAAAATGAAGAACACAGAAGATTTTGTAGAATTCTGTTCTTTGTGCAACTCTGTGGCCAACTGTGTATTGACGTCTGTAGTTTTGTTGTTGAAGAAATTATCACTCAGTCATTATGATACAACACTGAATGTACTTCAGTCTTCCATTCTGGTTACTGAAAACCAAAATAATAATATGATTTATTTTCTAAGGCTATATGTTATAGAAGTTAATTGACAATTCAATAACTCAATAGCCTCCTTCAGCATAGCTTCTTTATATTGTCTTGTTCTCATGAAGAAGCAAAATGGAAGGGGAAAAACCCAGCTGATCTGCACAGTTCCAGATAGTTATTCTGAGTTTTTCAGGAAATATTCCAGTGAAGTTTGCTAGAAAGTTAAAAAATAGAAATTTTCACTATCTTCCATTTTTGTCTCTGCCATTGCCTGTGGTAGATTTTGAGTATATAGTGAATTTTCCAGTTCCTGGGCAGGTCTGAAAAAAAGAAATAAGTAATATTAATTTAACCAAAATATATGTGTAGATATATCATTTATATATCTTTGTGCTGGAGGGATCACATAAAAAAATAGAAGTTTCAAATCAGACTGTATGTTCTGAATTTAGCAAAAATTAAACTTTTTCATTCTAAAAAAATATAACAAATATTTCCAAGCCAGCATTGTTTAAGTACAAAATAGTTAATTTAAAAGATACTGTAATCATTATTTTTAACATTTCTGATATGATGAATTTTTTAAGACTGAGGAAAGCTAAAAATCCTGTGAACTTTTGATAAACGGTACATTTTTCTTAAAAAAAAAGGCTATTAAAGCTGGTCCAGACATGTCCCAACAGTATGACTCATGCTCATAATACTCTTTCTGTGCCTGATACCTCAACAGCTACCTTATGTAAGCTTCTAGCTTTGTTTCTTTCRAAACAGGAAGAATTTTAAAGCAAGAGATAGTAGACCAAACTTTTGCAACTTGTATGGTAGGACCTCCAGCTGATAGTATTAGCAAAGATTTACCAGGAGTTTAAGAGAACCACTGCCTGCCTAAYAGCACCACGAAGCGCAGTGTGTTTCTTGTCTTGGAGCTGACATTGCATCAGCTGTGAATAGTATCCCAATTCTGCACTTACTGTGCGCAGGGATCTGCAGAACCAGGGCTTCTTTCTGGATAGAAATGATAACGTAGCACGGCAACGGTGCTATGATGTCTGGAACGATATGATTAAAGCAAGAAAACTAACTAACTAGCATTTCTAACTTGTGTTTGTGCGTGGCAGGGGGATATACACACACATAGGAATTCCTATGCCTTTAAATTGCCCCTCTGCCAAAAGGTTAAAAAATCAGAAAGCGAATAAAAGATGCATTTGTTTTTGTTTAAAACATCGTGAGAGTGTTTCAAACTCATTTTGGCTCTCTGAACATCTCTGCAGCCTTCAGATATATCCATACGCACTCTACTCTTATTACTAACTGCCTTTGGTGAAGAATATATTTTAGTAAATCATAAGAAGCATAAAATAAATGAATATAGATTTATGTCATTTTTTTTCCTAAGCTGTTTCACATTTAGCCTTAAATGAAGGTTACGTAATACACACACCATGATTATACACACAAGATTTCAAAATGTCATTTAGCAATAATTAGTTTTCATGAAACAATTGAAAGCTAGCAGAGTTTTCTCAATAATTCTCTCCAGAGACAATCAACTGCTTCRCTAGAGCTCAGTCTTTATTGTGAGTTCATCTTCCTTTTATTCTCACAGAATGAAATAAAAAAATAAAAAATATAGAAAATTGTAATGTGAAAAAGTTACAAAGARAACACTTAGCATACGATCAGATTATATGAAAGGGTATTGGCTCTATGTTGTTCAAGAATTTCATTGATTTCTAATTGCCCAAAGTAAATTGTTATAACAGAAGAGTATTTGGGCTAGTTCATTTTAAAACGTGGTTCATTTGAAAATTAAAATCAACTATTACTGCATTATCAACTTTCCTGTATTCAGCAGTAACTTAYAACTGTCATATACAAATAAATATAGAGAGAAAGAATAACATTTGTATCCAATACTTGGGTTGAGATTATAATATAAGCATCATAATAAAATAGCAGTAAGTCTCTGAAAGGATGAAAAAAACTGTTCCTGAAAAGGAAAATTTCATCTCTGTAATCTATTAGTCTTTATCATGGAAGAGAGAGAAAGGCAGTTTGGTGACTTTGCTTGACAAAGGCTGAGATCTTCCACATATGAACTACTGGCTGATTCATGGTCGCTGTATATATCCTAGGGAAAGTAAGCAAGTTTGTGTCTGGGTGCAGTTGGTGCACTCTTTCTCTCTCATGTTTATTTCTTGAAATATTTGAGAGTTCTGTTCTGAAGCCTTTCAGAGAAATTTCCTTTTCTTCTAGTCAGCCTATGTAAGATTTTACGTTAACAGTATTAAGATGGGAAAATGGACATCTCAGTACAGTCTTACTGGCAATGTGTGTCTGTGGCCAAAAAATATCCATTAGCAATGTGATGAATTAGGATTCATTTAGGAATGTGATTGAGATGAAAAAAGATAGGTGTTATAATTTTATTATATGAATCAGTAATATCCTTTCACCTGGAATAACCTTTGTAGGAGAAGTTACTTCATCTTAGAGAGGATTCTGTGGGATTAGAGGGGGGTTCAGAAAAGATTGACAAGAATGAATAAAGGCACAGGAAGACCCTCAAACAAAATGTAAATTTTGATTTTTTTTACCTTAGAAATAAGAAGACTTAACAAAAAGGATATATAAAAGGATATAAAACAATGAGAGGTCTTGAGTAGGTAGATGAGAAGCTACTTGCAACACAGAGGAGTATATAAAAGAGGGTATACCTAAAATTTACAAAAGAAATACTTTTCCATGTGACATTGAAATGCCACGGGATATTGTTAGCGCTTGAATGTTGGTTATTTATATGGATAAGTAAAAATATCCAAAGCTTTGTGCTGGAAAATAGCTTGGAAAGCTCTTTAAGTATTTTGTTTAGCATTTTAGTGAATGATGAGGATAAGGTTTACATGAGGGCAAAAGCCTGTACTGTAGTTTTTTGCACTCTTCCATAATACTTCTGCTTCCCTTCAGAATCAGAGGTAGGATTCTGATAGGATCAAATGTACTGTGGTGATTCCTATATGTGTGTATGTGTGCACATTTCACAAATGCTTCTTTCTTTATGGTAAGTACTATGTACAGCAAAGCAGTAAGAGCTGCAAATGTTATGTTTTTGTTCAGATGAATATAATAATAATAAAAAAATAATTTTCCCTAACCCAAACACAGTGGACCCCAAGAGGCACTTCATTTTGTAGGCTTTTACCAAGAGGCAGAAGGAATTTCTCAAGTGAAATAATTCCTGAAAAGAACAGTGTAGCACAGTATAGGGACTGAAGATTTTTGTTGGCTGTGGAAGAGGCTGGACAAGATATCCAAAATAACACACTTCACTTAAAAAATCTTTCAATCTTGCAAAGTTTGTAGACCTTGAAAGTGTAACTGGCTGCTTCTATATAATACAGAATTCAATCTGTATGTAGAAACTTTACTAGGCTTTCTACAGCACCTCTGTGGCAAAGAGATCCACCTTTTTCTGGAGGTAGAAGGGATCTCATAAAACATTCAAAATAATGAGAAGGGTAAGTAATAGCTGACCATAGAGGTGATTTTATGGTTTGATGCTGTGTGTGCTGTGTGCCCTGGAGTGTGGCATGAAATCAAGATAAATCTGTGAAGAACGAGACCTGCTGAGGTATTTTTGGAGCCTTTCATGTTGAAAGGGAGAAARGAAAGATGGCCTTCAGTGCAATATAGGTTTGTGTTCCCTGGCTGGAGCAGGTATGAGCTCAAACATTGATCCTGTGAAGGGTCATGCTATGGGTTCATAGCTGGGTTTAATCTTGGAGGAAAGTAGTTAATCTACTCCAAAAGGGAGTTCACATGTGTGTAGTACAGAAAATTAGGGACATGGATCTGGAGGAAAGGCCAAACCGAAAGTATTAGACGCACTAACTCTGACTATAAGGTCAGAAAAACTGTGTGAAGTGCGGTAGCTGAAGCAAATGGATACTGAGCCTACCTTCTGATAATGTGTTAATTTTGTCACTGTGGTTTGGCTTACATGATCATAGGTACAAAATGAGATTGTATTACATATCAAACTTTTATTACAAAATGACACTTATCCCAGGCAACTCTTTCTTCCTCTCTGCTGCTGTTCTGCTTATAGGAAAAGGCAACAGGTTCCAGAAATGCCTCAGCCAAACACAACTTTCTTTTGCTCCTTGCCAGAATGGTTGGGGGAAGCTGGATCACCACAATTCTTCAGAAAGAGTGTTTGGTTACAGCAATTCTTTCTTCCAGCCTAGCAGAGAAGGTTCTCCCAACCGTAGTGGTAGAAATGGAATGTRTTTCCTTCTATTTCATACTCCTTTTTCACAGAATAGAAGAGAAGGGGAAAAAAGTGATGAAAATTCGTAACAGCCACTTTGCAAAACTGAACGAATGGCAGAGGGGGAACTTTCCTGTGGCAACTAATTATCAAACAATAGCAACAAATATTTTCAGGGACACCTGGGATGTATGAGCAAAATGAACACATTTGCCTTCTCAATGTAAATTTATAGTTTGGTTTATATCTTATAAATGTTATGATCCTATTAAAATAACAGAAAGTGGGAGTAGAGAGAAGAGAAATGTTTCTTTTATGGGGAATTACATGGAAAACACTGGTGTTTCCTGCAGGCTGCAAAACCAAAAAAAAAATCAAATTATTTTTCTCTTTTCTGCATTAATTGCACTGATGATATTTATTTATATTGTACGTGTAACATTCTGGGATATTCTTCTTGWTTTTTATTCTCAGAAAATTTGCTTTCTTTTCTCAGAAAAGCTTGGATAGTTGTCAGTGACTTGTCACTCATCTGCAAATCCTTTCAAACATCACGACTGATCTTATCTGGCTTTGATTATATTATGTTTTAAAACACACTTTCAGTTTGACTTCTGTAATTTTTGCAGCTGCCATTTCTCAGCTCACCAGCTTGCTGACCTTACTTCAAATGTTTTTTACTGGAAAAAATTTCTTGAGACATATCGCATAGCTAGAAAACAAAGTATAAGAGACTCTGATTTACCTGTGGGAATAATTCTAGGAGAACACCTACTGCAGAATGTCAAGTATTAGTGTAGTAATACTCCGGAACAAGAAATGTAATGTATTCCTCTGTTCCTGGGATTCCTGTCTCCAGCAGATCACTTGGAGATTTGGAACTAGATGTTCCTGAYTCCACCAGAAACTGACTTTTGTTTGCAAAACAGATAGTTTCTCCATTGCTCAAAATACAAACACCTCTATTCCAGGTACAATAGAAGCTGTTGAATACTGACCAAAAAGTTTGTTATTGTGCCCCCAAAGCAATCTGCTACAAACGTAGTTCTACCTCACGGTCCACCTTCATGGACACAGTATTTTACTATTAGAATTGAATGATTGTTCTGGCCTATAATCCTTTGCTTTTCTTTCTTTTCTTTTTCCTTCCAGCTCTCAAAGAGGTCGGCAATAACATCTGTTAGTGTTAAGATAAACTACAGTTACTTTGCTGGTACTGGAGCCCTGTAGCATATTGGCCATGCAGTAGCAGGGGGACTGGCTTTTCTGTCTACACGATCTATAACACTGTGCTGCTAATTCAAGATGAGAGAACTATTTTTAGAGGTTACCGAATGATTCAGAATAAAGAAGCAATTGTATAACAGATGCAAAATGAAATATTCAGATTATCTGTCTGCTAAAAACCTGGAAGAAATCAACCTAATTTTGGTTCAGCTGGAGGGAGCAGGCTTTTTTAACAACATCCCACATTAATTCAAAGTGTGTTCTTGAATGTAAAACCTTTGCCGCCATGAGCCGTGGGTTCTTTAAAAACAAACAACCTCCTTCCCCTTTCTGATGGCAAATACGAATTTTACTGTGAGAGATTTACTCTTGTGTTTGAAGTTGACTGCATTGCACCTAGAGTTCCAAATCCCATTAGAAACTGCTTATCTTATTAAGTGAGGAATTTAATAGTATGCTTGGGGAGGCCACAGCCAAAACAAGATTGGCAGAGCTTTCAAGTAGTAGGAAAAATGATAAATATGATGATGACTGAATATGCACTAAGTGTCAGCTCTGTTAGGATCATGGGCTTGAGATTTAAGTTTTAATATAATATTTCTTAAACCTTATTGATTTTCACTACTTAAAATTCACAAGCTCTTCCCATAATTCTTCAGAAACATTGAAAATGCCGCTCCAAACTCAACACCTGAAAAGTTTTGCATTTGAGTTAAAAAGTGAAAAAGACTACAATGTTTACTTGTAAACTGGGACAATTTAATAGGCTTAATATTTCAGCATGGCAGTTTTCTATCGCAGTTTATTAGGTGCACTGCATGAGGTTAAAATAGAAGTTTTTCATTATGTAATGTAAAATTAAAATTTTYTAACATTTAACGGATGTTGTATAACATTCTTGTAAAGATGGATGGTAAAACTTTGGCTGAGGTGAAACCAGTGGCATGAATTTAGCAATGTTCTGGTTTCACCAAACTGRCAAAATTATACCTTCTTCTACCAGATGTAGGTTTCAGATCAAATATTGGCAATATGGTTACTCTTAGCGTATTGTAAGATAAGGCAACCTGAGGAGAGCATGCTAGGATGGAACCACAGAAGGGAGTCACCAGTAGTTACTTTGCATATTCAGCTCTTGATAGAAAACATACATAGTATGAACTACAAAAACAGGTAGGCTGAGGAGAGCATACCTCATTTTGGCTGAGATAACTGCAGACAGCAAATTATCACTGGTTCAGTAGACAGGTAGAAATTTTCCTGCTCTGTTGGGTTTTTCAGGTTAATATGGTGGAGTTTCTTATTGCTTCTGTGCTAGCTGCTAGGTGCTAGAGAAGCTAAAGCTTGTGGGGCTGCTCTTCCCTATGGGGAAGAAACGAAGCTGTGATAGTTACTGGAGCTGATCTTGGTGAAGAATTCTGTGCTTCTTGTATTTGTGATACCTATGTAAAGAGAAAATTCTGCTAATGGAAGGGAAACAAATTCTGTTCTATTGTATTTTTTCTAACTGGGTTTCCAGCTCTAATGAATGAAAATTCATCTGGAGAAATACTAATTGGTTTTGACACCACAAACAGAGCAGTAATGGAAGCAGGTTTCTCTGCTAGGCAATCTAACAAGCTAACAAGCTGTCTCAGTGAGATTAGCTAGTTTAAGGTCTTGTGATGTTATTCATTAGTTTTCTAACACAGCGATCTTTACAGTACACTTCCCAATTTAATGTGGTATCTCCTTCTCAAGCTATGGGGTCTATTCTTTTATATTTGAGATAATACTTCTTGTTAGTTCATTGACACTCAGCAGTAAAAAACTAATGCTCCTTGGCGCTTTACCCTTCACAACATCTCAGAGGAAGTTAGGTTCACATCGATGTAATTTTATCTTCAATGGCAAGGTGACCAGATGAGTTGATCATAAAGGCTTCAGCAAGTATTTATAGCTGGATATCTGGAAATTTTGTCAATGCTGAAATTAGTCTGGTGCAAGAGAACTGGTAGAATGTTATTTGTGTTTTCAAGAATGGTCAAACTGCAGGAATGTAACAGTTGATTGCCTAGAGGAAGTATCAAAAATCTGTGATGAGCAAGTTCTTTGTTCGTGTTGATGCAAGAATTTGAAAAAGTCAAAGGGTCAGAATGTCTGCAGTTCCATGCTGTATAAATGAGTGTGACAATGAAAGAATAAAAGAACCAATGTACTAGTCTGTAAATAATACTGGACATGTTTAGACATCATTAGAATTACAGTAGAGCATCCCCTGTATATTGTTAGATTTTAAAATCATTTTTGCAATTCTTCTTGTGATTCTTCTTACTGCTTTTTGAGACAATTCTTTATCAGTCTGAAAAATTCTTACTATTCAAGGTAAGTATGCTATTTTCACATTTGTCTAGAATAAAACTAAGTTGCTATCACAGAATATCTGCATTTAACTGAAAGGGCAAATATCACCTTAAATTGCAGGAGCACAGGAGTTGCAGAGATGAAATGTGCTATGTTATTTCTTTGCTCATAATTGTAATGCAGAAGAAAAGTGTTTAGTATGCATAAACAGAAAACAACAAATTAAATACATCTAGCAGTATTTGTTTGTCTTGACAGTTTCATACATTTCTTCTTTTAAAGTGAATCATAATATGAATGCAAATATCAGTTGCCATATTTCAAGAATTAGAAAGTTTCAGCCACTGTTTTTTGTCAGTCACTGTGCAAAAGCTGTTGTCAAATGGAGTGTTTCTCAGTTCAAAAATACTTTGTCCTATACTGTTTTATTTAGGGTATACTTATATATAGAAGTCAGCTGCTAAGAAATGAGTTTACTGTGCAAAATCTTCCTGTTTTATTTTGCTACCCAGCTAATCCTGGTAAGGCTAAAAAATAGTTAATAGGCAATCTGTAAGATCTTATACGATGACATTTGGAAATCCTGCAGTCATATTAGTCATTAGCCATGGCAATATTCTGCCATAAGGCAATGAGTCAGACAATTGATTAGAGAACCTCATCATGATATATCCTCCGGCATGAATGTGGAGAGAGGAAGAAGAAAAGGGAGAAAGGAGAGTGCATGGGACACAGGATAGGAACATGGAGGAATAGAAGGGCAAAGAAAGTCTGAAAGAGTTAATTTTACCGTTCTTTCTTGTTAGAGGGCCAGGCTTAGGGTGATGAAAAAGAGGCAGACAACATAAACCATGAAGCTTGAGGATCTACAAGGTATGCTACCCTCATGCTTTGTGAGTGAAATTCAGCATCACTGGAAAATCTAATTTCTCTTACATCCTTAGCAGGGCATCCTACTCTAGACACGTGTGGCAGCTGGTGGCTGCCTTCCTTACAGGTGTTAGGTAAAAGTCATGGAGGAGACCAGTACTGACACATTGTCTGTTTTTAATTTTGTCCATTTTCACAACTGGAGGTGTGGATATGTATGGCTTTACCACCTAGCACCATGTTTACACGGGAACATCAGCAAAACAACGGCCAAGGCACAGAAGCTGACAGAAGGCTAAAAGGAGACATTGGAGAACTACTCATCTTTGGAAAAATTGCAGAGCATGTCAATTAAAAAGAAAGAGCCCTGCCATTTAGGGGTTTGTGATGCTTATGCCGGTGGCTGTGTTATGACTCCCCTGCCACTTTTTTGGAAATAAGCACAACAATTTGGGCTGTGATGCTAAGGTGTAAGGCTGGGTGCCTGTCCCATCCCTGCAGTCAAGCTAAAAAGCTGCCAGATCCTAGTAGGAGAAAGGAAGGATACAGAAAATATCCAGAAAGTACTGTACAAATAGGAAGTATGACAACAGAAGAAATCACTTGAAAAAATAAGATTTTACTGTATCTGGTTTTGATCTCCCTAATGTGTGATTTTCTTAATAACAGGTTATGGTGACTTAAAAGCCTGATTTGTAGTGTTTCCAAATGTCTGGGGCTATCTTGATCTGTCCTGAATTAAATCAATCTTGGTCCTCAAGTGATGTATAGTTCTAGCAGAAATTAGTGAGCTTTGTAATCTTACTCCTGGTGATGATTTGGTATCATTGGTCCAAGGTACTTGTATAAGAAAAAACCAGAGGAGCTTGTGCTTTTAATGCAGAGGAGCTATTACAAAATGTTCTCCATGAAGGCACTTCTGTGATGAGGTTCAATGGTTTTCTTGGTCTGCAAGGCTCATCTCTTTTCTTGGGCATTTCAGGAAAGAGGTTCTCAGTGTCCTTTGTGTTTATGGTAAAGTGATTACAGTTATAATAAAGAGAAAAGCTGATCTGGTTTATTTTTGCCTTATTTTCTGACGTACCCGGATTGGTATGAAAACACTCTAACTGTGATAAACACTTACTTACTATAACTACTTTATAAAAGAAAATGAATGATTTATTGTTTGTGCTTTTAAAAACTGTTAATCAATGCCAAGCATTTCAAAAGAATACATGCAGATGATATTATTGGCAAACGAAATTGCTGCTGAGATCAATGTAAAAATCTCACCGTCTTCAATGAGACTATTTTCAGACCAGGGTGTAGGATGTTACATTTTTGCAAGCTGCCATTATGTAAGCTCATATTGATAGATAGTCCTTTCCCCAGGATTACAATAGTGGTAGAAAAGATGGGAAGGAACAGGTGTGAAGGATGAACAGAGGCACCAGGAGACGGGCTGAATTGCTCTAAGGTAGGCATTAAATCAATGATGGAACCAGGAACAGAGCCCTGATATTCTAAGTGCCAGCCCTGGTTCCTGCTTAATGATGCTGCTTCACATGCAGCTTTCTCAGGTGATGCCTTTCTCATCTTGCTTGGGTTATGCAGCTCTCACATAGTGTGTAACAACAAAATCAATTGTAAGAACAAGCTTCAGTGGATTACTCCCCACTGCCACTAATTACTTTTCATGGTGGCATCTCACCTTTCTGTCTGCCCTATCCCCATGCTTATGAAGCACTTCCCTCTCCGTCGTTTACATTTGTGAGTCATAAACCTCTCCTGACTTTGGCAGAAAAGGTGAGATAGTGAGAAGGCTTTGGGTCTCACATGCCCATATAATACCTTTGCATCTGTGGATCACAGGGCCATGCAATACAGTTAGAGATATGAAGTGATCCTCTCGTTTGCCATCTCTATCTCATTTTCAATTTGTTTAATACATCTTTTTTTCTTCACAAGGAATCTCAAAGGGCCTGTACATAATTCCACTTTGGGGGTATGTTGTGATATAAACACATTTAATTACCTTAAACAACTACCATTTTCTAACATAAATATTGCAACGAACCAAAATATTGTTGAAAATAACATAGCATAAGGATAATGCCATATGTCATTAAAATACATTTCTCTGTTGATTGTCATATTAATCCGCCTATCCTGTGGATTGTAAACTTATCACAAGTTTGGTCTACATGAAGTTGTAACTGCAAACTCTCATATCACTTCCTAAACTGTGACTGATTTTCCTTATTCTGACATTATTATTTTATCAATCTTCTCTAATTGTTTTAATGTCTTTGTACAAAGATTAGCTCCACTGTTTTATTATGTTGGTGTCTTACTCTGTGATGTCTCATTTCTTTTGTGTAAGTACTATTACTAATAGTGAAGTACATGAAGGAGTCCAAGGACTTTATCATCTTCTTTAGAGTACAGTTATTCCTATTTGATATTTTAATACACATGGGCTTTCAAGATGAATGTATCTAAACACAGAAACTATTTTATATGGAAACAATCATCAAGATTAACAGATTCTGTGGTTCATTATCAAAATGTATTTCAAGAAAGATTTTCTGCTACATAAACTATCAGTAACACAGAAATCAGGTTCRTGGTCCAAACTTTCATGAATATACAGGACTTCTCTACAGCGTTCAAAGGATTTTTTGTGTGCATGCATTCAATTGATTCTGAACAGGATTGTTCCAAAATTTATTGATAGGCATGAAAATGTGACTGAAGAATATTATCTGGCCCCTTGTGAAAGCCTGACAGAGACTCTCTGCCAAAAATGTGGTGTTTGAGTGTAAACAGACATTTCTTATAAATATCCTAGTCCAGTGTTCTTGACCCTAGAGTCAGCAACAAAAGATGAACTGCAATAGCCACAGAAAGCAGATGAATCTTGAGAAAAACAGATTTCAGGAGCATTCTATTTATCCATTTCCACAGAACAGTTATACAGTATCTGGGGGCAAATGGTGATTCCCTGAGTCACATGTTGATTAAAGTTGGAATAGCACAGAAGTTGCCATTTTTTTTCTAATGCCAGCAAAGGAATTTTATTAGAACCAGGAAAGTGATATCATTCTGAAAACTACCTTCTATCTGCATCTGTCTCTCTTTTTCCCATCTCTGCTGTTTGTTAAATTTCTGCCAAGAGCCTGCCTGTCTTCTAAAGCCAGGCTTCTCACTAGAGATTTAAAGAAATAATAGATGTATTTTATACTTCTTGCTTCCTAGTGTACTCTTAACAACTTTTAGTAAGATACACAGCAAGCAAGATAACATTAAAGAGAATGGACTTTTCTCAAAAGAAAATCAAATTTCTTATCTGTTACATCAGCAGATCAGCAGTAGGRGTTAATGTAAAGGCAAAAAACAAGTAAATGGATCTGTTAAACGAACCTTCCTCTTTCTAGGTGTCCTCATGCTTGGTTTGGGTGAATGTGTCATTCATATCTGTCTATGCATCTGTTGTGTCATGGCAGGGTATGTTTAGTACTTGAGACTATATCCCCATTTGTACTTATATGTATTTGCATACCTATTGGCTCCTTGCTTTATTAACACACTCCTCTAAGGGTGGAGTCATGAAAGCGAACTTCCCTTAGAATGGCTCAAAATAAATTCTTCACATGCACAAGTTCACCATAATCATAAGGTCAAGTTTACTAGCTGGCAAATGGGACAGCTGTAGCCATAAGCTTTTAATTAACTCATTTTTTCCCATGGCTGTGAATAAATTTAAACTTGGCTGCCAACATCCAATTCCTGCTGGCAGCACAGAAACTGAGACATGTACAAGTTGTGCAGGTTGCAGCCTGAATCAGTGCTTAAATACTCAGTTCTAAATTTCATTGCTAGGCTGTTCAGTACCCCCACAATGTCTTTCATAGTCTTCTAGGCTCTGGTTTATTGTATTACTGTTGTCAGTCTGAAGTGCAGTAATTTATATTTGTCACAACTGCCCTTCATCTGATGTGCAGCAACCTTGCTTTTTTTTTTTTTTTTTTTTTTTTTTTTTTTTTTTTTTTTTTTTTTNTGAATAATTAAAACCACATAAATAGATGATCTTCGTGATACTGCACATAACACTGAGACATTTGTGTAAAAGCCATGTGTTTTTACTTCTGCTGTCTTAATTTGCTTGAACCAGGTTAAAAAATTGTTTTCATGAAAAATTAAAGATGATAATAATAGGCATTATTATCCTGTTTACTACAGGCCACTAATATAGAGAAACTTAGATTTCTCCTGAGAAATGGTTTGATGTATATTTGTTTTCAATTAAATTTGCATATGCTACTTTAAAGAGAAAGATACTTTATTTATCTCTCTGTTTGCTTTCACTGAGGAGGGAAAAAAGTTCCATACTTCTCTCTCTTTTCTTCATCACTGCAGGAGAGCCCTGTACTATGCATTATAAATAATACTATGCATTGGGAAGCTGGGTAATTAATCATGAGCTTTTATGTAATGGAAAGTTTAAAATTCATTAGCTTTATATCAGAGTGAGTGTTATGAGGGAGAACATGTTGTGAATGAGAGGGAGAGCCATATAATTAAGGAAGTGTGTAAATAATAATGAAAGTCATTAGTGCCATTCAGTTTGTAAGAATGTCATAATGTAATTGGAGCATTAAAGTGAAATTTGCGATGACAAACATTAACGATACAAAAGAGAGAAAATGTGGTTATCTTTAGTGTGACAGATAATGTCAGCTTTCTTGCAAGGCCCAGATGGTACACAGGAAAACGTTATGAACAGTTTTATTTTAATATTTTTATGATGTGGTATTTGGAATACAATGTCACAAACACACTAGGTAGTTTGCATTTGTGTGCCTTGCAGAGTCAAGTCCAACGCTGAGTGACTGAAACAATAGATAGGGAAAGTCCTGTCATTGATGCAAGATTGTTGTTGCAATAAATGTGAGGTGCAGTGAAGCATGGTATTAAGAGCTTGTTGAGTTTCATCTCTCTCTTCCTGGATATGCAGTTTGAATCCTTCCTTAGGAAAAAGAAAAAAAAAAGGAGGAAAAAAAAGAGGGGGAGGAAGAAAAGGAAGAAAATGATTTAACAATTATGTGGGAAATTATATGATGCTAAAATTGTACCATGTTCTGCTCTTTCAACGAAGGGGCTTTCTACAGTATTGTGCACTGCAAAGGCTATAATTTTAGGGCGTGAAAAAATGTAGATTCCAAACAAAGGAAAATTTAAATATGTCTAGTGGATAAGGCAAGACGAAAYGAAAAGAAGGCAGCTGGAGAAAATCTGGGGGAATTGTATTATTTTAAGGGCAGTGACTGAGAAATAACTATGCTTAAGACTCCAGTCCAGGGCCTCAAAATGCCAGAAACTAAGTATCTGTCTTAGTGTCCTGTCTATGAGCTACAGCGTTGTGGAATTTTATAATGCTCCCTATCACTTTGTGTTGAATGGACCTTATATTTACACAAACAGTCAATAGTCTAACCAACATAAAAGTCAGTTCTAAAGCTTCCAAGAGAAAATGTGTAATTGCTAGGTTGATGTTAAGCAGGCTCATATTCTGCTAAAAATCTTTGGAAATTAACAGTGGTCCCTGGTGAGTGAGAGTGCCCAGGATCCCACTGGTAAAAAGGAGGAAGGCAGTGGTGAAAGGCAGCATGCTCTGCCCGCAGGTACAGGACACATGCTAAGTCGCAGTGGTAATCGGCCTAGGGAATAAAGAACCTATTGGCCCAATAAAACATAGCAACTTTAATTCCTTATCAAATGATTCTGTGAATAGGATTTTAACTTATATAGCCTTGAAAAAACTGTAAGACTTCCCAGTCACGTGACAAAGACCACAATTTGCTAGTTTTATCACCACTGGCAGTAACTGAGAGGGTTTTAAAATGACACATAGCAGGAATTACTCTCTGCTTACTGTAGGGCTCATGCTGCTGTTGGGGTTTGCGCGTATGATGTGACAGTCCTATATAGAGTCATGCTGACTATGTTACGTTATGGTTATACGTATGTTTATTTTTTGGTCACATTTACTGAGTATAAATAAAACTAATTTGACAGTACATAAGCTGTAAAGAAGAGGCTGTCAGATACATTTCCTCCTGTAGTTTGTAAAGTGCTAGGTTAGAAAAACAGGATTTAGCACAGGTTCTTGCTCATGTTGTTATTCCAGGTTGCATCAGATTTTTGCACTTCTACACACTGTTTTGTTCATAAAGCATGATGTGGTCTTAAAGGGGGCAACTACTTCATCTCACATGACCATGATGGAAAGCTATCTGTCAGCAAATTACATTATATTTCTACCTCCCTCCATTGTGAAGGATCTTCTCGTCTCCTCTTCCACAGAGTTCGTGACCAATATTTGAACTCTCTTGTCTGTTGTTTGACGATTCTCAAACTGAGCAGGTTAATAAAGCTGGGGGAGGGAGGGATAAGCACAGATGGTCATAATTTTACAGAGTAAGAACTACCCTTTTTTTCTCTGCATTGAGTGTGATTCCAACCTTATGAGACCAAGTCATTTTATACTGACTTGTGTATAGGTTATAGATTTTGAGAATTATTTGGTTCATCCCTGTTTAGACAAGATGTATTTTTTGCAGACTTCTGTCTTAATTATTCCTAGTATAACAACAGTGTTCARCTTATGAGTATCCATAATACTAGCAGCTACATCTTGAAGCCATTATACTGTTTTTACCCTGTTTTGACTCAAACAATATCTTTGTTAACTTGAATAGGAGTGACCTTAGTGAGGATAGAACCCAGATGTTCTTCTATAGATAAACTTCAAATTGGGGATCCTAAAAGCCTCTTTACAGTGACATAGCTCAACTCCTTCACCTCACGTTAATGGATCTTGAGTAAGCAATCCAGCCTTGTAGTTGCATCTGCAAGGGGCTGAAGTAGGAGAAGCTGTATGGAAGTCAAGGCCGGTGCCACTTTGTCTAGGTGGTGCCTTGGTTGGCTTGCTCAATATTAGAATTGAAATACAAGCACACATCCATGTGGACAGCAGAAAGGTTTGGATTTTAAGTCCCTATCAAGCCTCCCATATCCATGTCTTCTGCTCACTGGAGCTGAGTGATGTGGCTTCCTGGCCAGTGTGAGCCTCAGAGCATTTTGCAGTGAGGTATGGTGGACTGCAGGGAGGTGTTACATCCAGCTAATAGAGATAATATGGCCAGGATCCTTTTCACAATTTCTGATGGAAGAAGTTAAACATTATTGCGTAAAAATCGTAAAAGAAAAACACAAAATCACATCTGGCATAAGAATATCAACATACTGATGTGGTATACAGTTAGTTAGGAAAATATCTCCAAAGTAGGCCTGGGCTTGCACTTCCTGAAGTCCAAGAGAACTTTCTCTTAAGCTGTTAAATTCAATTAATGCATTTCATGGAAGACCAGATGATTCCAGAAGTGTAAGTTAAGAGAGCAACACATTCAGGGGAATTTCAAAGGGATAAATAGGTAGTTGGTGAGTGTTCTGGATTATGGGGGCTGACTGGCACAGCAAGTCTTCTTTTCTTTATCTCCGAATCATTTGCCAATGTCACTCTCCAGTTTTTCTTATGGTATCTGATCTACAGTGATATGGTACTGTTTATTTAAAAAACAATGCATTAGGTTGCATCTGTCTGCCCCGAACAAAACAGAACAGAGCTGTGCTGAATATTACCAGGACCCAGACTCTTCACTGCATGCAATAAGTAACTGAACTCAAAGACCTCACAGTCTGTACAATTGTTGTCTGCCTTCTTACAGCTGGGATGACCATCTTCTCTAAAATATACTGGAATCGCTATTCAGTGTTACACCAAGCCTACAACCCCATAACTAGGTTTTACTGGTATCCTTAACATTGCTATGGCAGAGTTTGCAAAAGGTAGGTGGGCATTTCTCTCCTGAGATTGCTTTTTTTCTCATTTCTCTCTCTGTCATTTCCTAAATCCACTTGCTCACCCAGGAAGTCCACTAGTCTCCCTGGCTTCCCTTTTGCAGTACAGCTTAGACAGATGTAGGTTTACTGATGGTTTAGCAATGAGAGAGTCACCGTGTACTTTTGAAAGTCTATACTACCACATATCACTGTGGTAGTTGAAAATTGTCATTGAAGCTTGTCTGCTGCTGCTTGTCTAGGTGTACTAGGAGCAAAGCTATCCTTTTATACTTTGCTTTAGACACAGGGATGTAGTGAAGACTTTTCTTGGTGAGGTCTTGAAGGGAAACAGTGCTTTGTGCTAGTGAAGTAGTTTGTGATACTTGAAGCTCCTACGCTAAGGACTGTGACTACACTGTTGGAGATCCATGTTTGTCATATGTATCCCCAGAGCCACTCATACTTGTGATCTGAGCAGTTCTTAGCTTCTTAGGTGATCCTGAGCTGTTGGATTATTAAAGTTCATAAATCCTATTGACAGACTTGGGAATTTCCTTATCTTGATTATGCTGCTGTGGTACCCTAAGTATGTAGCACACATTCCCCACCATGAATCACAAATTACAAGATAACCAACTCAACTGAATTTTCTGCCTGGGACTCCTCCTCCCTCTTTATCACCATTTTCTCTCTGGTCCCATTCTAGCCCCACAACTAACAGCATTTGTTGGTTGGCTTTCTCTTTTGACTACTCTTTCTCTCGCTCACCTCTGTATTTCTTCTCTCTTCACTCAAATATGCATGCATGAACACAGACATTATGAAAAATACCTTTATGTTGAGTTTCTACATCAGAGATGTGCTTATGTCCAGTGCAACAAAGCTTGCTACCTGAGTTGCTTCCTCAGTCATAGCTGTTTGAATATTGTCTATAATATGACTAAGGCAGAAAGATATCAGACTGAGCCCTCTGTGTGGTCTTTGGTTCACTTTTCAATATCCTTTTTGAGCTTCCTGCCATCCTTTAGCCTGTGGATTGTCCACTGTCCCCCCAACACCGTAACCTGAAAGTCCAGTCTTCTGGTCTATAAATACAAATTAAACAAAAGCCTATGGCAAGAAAAGACCATTTGCACACTGCCAACTCTGCAGGTTCATGTTCAAATTCCTGCTCATTTTCTTTTGAGAGTCACAGCTGAGCAGGGACTGCAGTTTCTGGTCTTAGGAGGGATCAGAAGACATTTTTTTTGTGGGGTGAGGAACTCCATACTGGAATATCCCTTTCAAGATATATAGATATGATACATCAAACACTTCGGGATTTCTAAAAGAAACTAAGAGGGGATTTGAAATGTCAAACACGAAGAAATGATGCTTTGCTTTTATTGGGGGAAAAAATGTCTTCCTCAGACCCTCTAGCAACAGATGATATTTTTAAAGGGTTGTTCATTGATCTTGCTCCAAATAGAGAGTCTTAGATTTTGGTGCCTGGTCTTAATCCTAACGAAGTCCATAGCGAAATTCTCACTGACTTCAGTGGGAAAAGCAAAAAAACTCAAATTCTTGTCAAAATTGAGCTACTAATGCAAGCTATAGACAATAGCTTATTTTTCCTTTAATTATGACGTTGTAGCTGGAATAAATATTTCAGCTGTTCCTTAAAAGTTTTTAAAATTAAAGTAATTTGGTTTTATTCACCYATTGTAAAATATCATTTTAAATAGAAGTGCAGTATTTTGAAGTACCTCTGCAAATTATGCATGATTAATCTGTTTGCAACATTTAGGACATAAAAATGGAAAAAGGGTTTAAAAAGAATTAAAAAATCCTAGGACTGATCTCTTCTTCAGAAGATAATGATAAAATACATCAACAATAGGTTATTATAGTGTAGTGCATTAATCTAAATCATTCCATAACTCCAAAATATATGCCAAATATATGCCATAACTCCAAAATATATGACTTTATATGCCAGCTTTGTTTCACTGAAAAATGACTGCAGGCAGAAGAAATGTGCAAGCAGTTATGCAACTTTTCATTAATGTATTAAGAGACACTGCATGCCTTCTCTTACAAGAATCTCTTGCAATTGCAGAACTGTAGGAATGCATGTTCCTCTAGAAATTGTATACTTCTAAACTGATCTTTTGTTTTGAGAGCCAAGCAATATTTCCTTATCTTTAAGTGAATTTAGGGAATATAGTTAGAAAGTCTGCTCACAGTGGTCAGTAATATAATCTGCTGTCATACTTCAAAAATATCTTGAGCTAAAATGTTTGGTGTTGCCTATCAGAATTTTGTGTATGTGAAGAGCATTTATATCTCACTGTTGTAGGGTGGTCCTACTGAGTATGGGCAATTTTCAAGACCAGAGTCCTAAAAAGCATGTGCTGCAGGTTGATTAGCTGCTTTATTCTAAAAAGGATTTGGAGAAGTAGGTCTTGTGTCTTTTTTTTTTTTTTTTTCCCAACTACTCTTGAGGTCAGGTTATACAACAGATAGGAAAATATAATCAGAGATCTGAAAAGTGTATGGCTGACTTACATGAGATTTACATGAATAGTTATCCTTGTACATGTTTACAAATCAGTACAGGCAGCAGCAAATTATTGCCATGGTTTCCCACCTCTTCGATATAGATTGTGACTTTTCCTTTGTGCAAAGGAAAGTCCTGAAAGGGGAAAGTAAGATACATATTCTGTTAGATTCATATATGACTGAGAAGATCTGAGATGACTTCTCAACAAAGGGATGCAATTTCATCTCTTTGTACATGCTGTGTTTGACACTGCTCGTCGTTCTGAGTTGAAACAGTAGCTAGCACAAGGATATCGGATTTTTTTTTTATAAGTATCTTCTTTATTATTCCTGTAGCTGGCATCTTTTAGCATTTGGTAAGTTGCCCCAAACACATCTTGCCACAAAGAGGAGACCAGAATGAACTGCCAGGACTACAGCGTGGATGATCTATTTACAGATCTGTCATATAGCTTCAGCGCTCTCCACTCTTAAGATGCTAAAGAATCCAAACTGTGAGAAAGAAGCTATGGACACGTAGCTCTTTTACATGTTCATTGAGTCTATTAACTGGGGTAAGGTTTTGAAACATTCACTCCCCTCGCCCCCTTTCCTACTTTACTGACAGGTGACTTGCAAACCGTCTGCTTAAGGAATGAGTAATCCTTTAATATCTTGATGCAGCCTGAGGTCTCTCCTCTCAGCTGGGTTGCCTGCTCAGCAGGGAAGGGGGGAGTGAATGGATGACAATGTGCAGGAGCAAGGTGAGGTCCTTTGTATTTCAGTGAACATTCAAAATAGTTTTGATAGCCATTTTGCAAAATGAGCTTTGGCCCACAGCAGCTGAAAAATCGCTTCAAAAGCAAAGAACTGATCCTGCCACAGTCATCAGCTCTAGCATGCTTCAGTGCAGTGCCATTCGTAGCCTTTCTGCCACTCTTCTTGCTTTGTGCTACAAGTTGCACCTCATAGTGTGCGGATATGTTAAATAATGAAATTAAAACTAGATGGAGCCTTATATGACTGAAATAGGAGTAAGCCACATCAGGAGGTGCGTTAGCACTATAGACTTTTGGTGTGCTTGGCTGAATGCCTCTGATCACTTGAGGCGTGCACCAAGAGTCTGCTAATGCACACCCTGTTGTGGTTCATTGCTTGCTATATTCTTACAGTCTGATTCCATTCAGTAGTCCGTGTTAAAAGCAGGTGTTCACTTTTAAGGGGAAATAGGAATTCCAGGGGCTTTAGGATAATACTTAATGAAGCAAATATCCCTCCCCCCCCAAACCTTCTGTATATTTGTCTACATTTGACTGGTACATTAGTTCCTCTACATTTGTAACCGTGGAATGCACTATTTTGCAACAAGGACTTTTTGAAAGTACATAATGAAAAGAGTGAATTTCTAACTGTATATTTTAAATGAGAATTGTCTGTTTGTGGGAGTTAGATTATTTGTATTGCCTTAGACAGAAATGATCACTATACTTCATATTACCTTGCCACTTTATACTTATTGACTGTTTATTTTTCATCTGTAGGATTAGTAATTGTAGACAGTACCAGACACTTCTGTCTCCTTTCAGGTTATTGTAGTACAGGGCATTGTACCAGATGCATGGTTATTCACAGTGCATGCATTTCCAGCAGCTGAATTGCTGGATCTGCTGTAAATGATCTATGGCAATTACATTTGGCACTGTACGGCTATAATTTTACTGCATATTAATAGCCACCTAGCAAAGAGGTAAATGCCCTTTTCTCAGCTGGGTGCAGAATGAATGTCTGGATGTATTCAGTTGAATAAAAACAAGGCTTGGATTTTTAAACAGATAGCAGGGGTTTTATGTATTGGAAATGTGTTTGGTGGCGAAACGTCTGTTTGCCTTGATGGTATGCAGCAAGGCTCCCGGAGAAGTATCATCAAGTCAGGTCCTCGATGGAGACGTGCTGGGGGAGGGAGAAGGGGATCATGTGCCCCATTTTAAGTAGCTCATCTGCTACCATCCAAAATCTGCTGCAGTATTCCTCCCCCCCCCCTTTCAGCACCACGGGTGATCAGTGCAGATGCTGTGAGATTTCACTAGGAAAAATAGTATTTAAAAACATCCTCCCCACACTGTCACTAAAATCGTCCCGCGGAATCAAGGGCACATTTTTTCCCTCCTCCCCCCCCCTTTTTTTTTTGGAGGGTGGTGGGGTGAGCAGGGGGTTATTAGAGAGTGGGTGAGAGCAAACAGCAAGAAATTGGAGGTGATTAATGAGCCTTTGCTTATTAGCGCTGTCCGGGTGCTTTGTCTCAGCTCCCGGCTGGGGAGGGGCAGACGGGGAGGGGGCTGGAAGGGGGCACCGTGAGCCACTGTGCAGGAAACCACACACGAACACACACGCACAGAGACAGACAGACACACACCTCGGTCGGGCAGCTCCGCGCCTCAGCGCGGCCGCGGAGGCAGCGGGCGGTGGGGCGGGGTGGGGCGGCGGGGAGCGCAATGGCGGCGCAGCCAACGGCTYCTGTGAGGCGGCCGTTGGCGCGGCCGAGTCAGCACGAGCCGGAGCGGCGGCGCTGAGCGCAGCGAGCGCGGAGCCGGCGAGGAGCGACGCGAAACGCGCCGCTGTCTGCGGTCCGAGGCGCACCACGCTGCGTGGGCGGGGAGAGAGAGAAAGGGAGAGGGAGAGACTCACAGACAGACAGTACAGCCGGGGAGCGCGGCAGATAAAGGACAGAGGACAGGCAGTGAGGGAGAGGAGCGAGAGGCAGAGGGGATCCAGTGAGGCACGGAGAGAGACCCAGGGAGAGAACAGGCAGCGCCAGAGGCAGGGCAGGCAACGGCAGCTCGGCGGCGGACGAGCGAGACGCGAGCGGAGCGGGCGGCGGAGCGGGGCGAGGCGAGGCGAGACGAGCCAGCCCGAGGCGGGAGGCGGCCAGCGGGTCAGGCGGCGCCGCGGCCACCGCGCCCGGCCACCGCGCCGCGGCGGATCTCCTCCCGCGGAGGAGGCGGAGGCGGAGGAAGAGACCATGTCTTTCAGGAAGACAAGCACTGTACTGTAACAGCAGCATATCTGCAGCAAAATAAACAAACCAGCCAACCAAAAATACCAAACAAACAAACAAATACCCAAACCACCAAGAAGCCGGGGGCAGATCCCGTTTTCAGGCAAGGTAAAAAAAAAAAAAAAAAAAAAGACAAAAACCAAAGCAGAATCTGTAGACATGTGTGGCGTGATGTTGTTGTTGCGATTTTTTTTTTATTTTCCTTGCAGCATGTGTTTTCTGTCATTTTGTTCGAGTCATTCGCCCCCATCCCCCTTCCTCCCCCTCCCCATGATCTTTTAATTTTTGAGGTCAGGGTGGCTTGAGTGTGTGAAGCGGAGGGACAGGGAAATAGGAGCTGTGCATGGAGCTGGGGGCTTGTTCTTATTACATGCGATGTGCAATTATTTATAGTAACTGCAGAATTCCGACTTTAAGATGCAGTATTTACCAGAGGAAAAAAAGGATAACGTTCATAGTCGGGGTGGGTCGGGGGGAACGGACGGGAAGATGATACTGGTGCTGAAATTGGATCCTTGCGCTGAATTCCTGAGCCGCGTTGTAGATGCCAAACCCAGGTATGCAATTAAAGACTGTTGTTGTTTCTTTACGTTGTCCGCAGCGTGTCTCGGAGGAGGATGTCGGTACGTTGAGAAAGTTTTACCTGCCACAGCGCTGGCTAAAGCTGAGGCGGAGGGGCGCTCGGGGCACCGCGCTGGCTGTTCAGCCCCTGGCGCAGCGCACGCGGCTCAGCGGTAACTGACGCGTTCACCTAAAATGGGCGCGGCGGCGGGTCGGGGCTGAGGTGAGGTGAGGCGAGGCGCGCGTCCGTGCCGCCTCCGCCGTGCCCAACGGTCAGAGCCGGTTTTCCAGGGGCCAGGGAAAGGTTTACTGCAGGGAAACGCCTCATAGGTGGTCGCGGGAGAGCTGCGGAAAGTCGCAGTCCTTCTAACAGTCGTTCTAGCGAAAATGAACCAAAAAGTGCTTAAAGAAAATACCGGTGATTTGTGAAAACTAATGAGGAATACGCTTTAAAAATACCCTTTACTCTGCTAGAAGAAAAGCAGCAGCCTGGGTTTGTTTGACTTGCATTATTCCGAAGTGTGGCAGTTTGAGGGTAAAAAATTTACTTGATGCTTCGTTAGTGTTTTTTTGTTTTGCTTTTTCGCATGCTGTGAAGGAGAATCGCAGTCCACGAGTTCCACGAGTTCTGTTATTTTCATGAAAAATAGTTCATTTTACTCTGCTCAGTGTAATTTTGCTGGTTTCTATGTGCGTTTCAACTGTTTTGTTTGTAGATACAACCCAGACGAGCTCATCCTGTGCGCCCATTGTGCAGTCTTGTTTAATTATATTATTATTATTATTATTTTTTGCATTCATTTGCTGTTTTGACTAGCGGAAATACGCTCAAATTTCAGGTGCATTTCTCTGTGCTAGGTGTGTCTCTGCGCCCCTGCTCTGTCTCCTCTGTCTGCGCACTTCCAGGTGTGTGCAGTTTTGTGTAAATTCATCCCGGTGTTGCTGTTGTTGCTTGACACCCTGCAAACGTGCTGAGAAATGGAAGAGAGCCATTAAATAGTAATGCAGTGTTTCGCTGATCACCTGTTTGACTTGTCTACCATTGCGCTTATCTGGATGCATGCGTGGTTTGTGTACTTCCTAACCGTCTCCAAAATGGCATATGTAAATTTTAGCCACGTACAAAGAATTGAAGTTGAGSGTTATGGGGGGAGGGGGGAAACACTTTAAACTGACCTGCAACTTTTCAGTCGCGTAACTTAACTGCACATTGATTTTTGTTTTAGCAGTCTTCGTCACGGATTGAGGCAAGTTTGTGTGCACTGTTAGATTTACAGATTACTAATCTCGCAGTGACTTTGCCTCTCAGTTCCCAGCTGAGCATGGGTACCTTGAGAGCTGTGGTATTAGCCCTGTCAGAGCATGCTCCGGTTGGGAGCTCGGGTGTGTTCTATTTTTAATACTATTTAATGAAGATGCTTCTCACTCTGCAATATATGAAGCATAATGGAAGAGCAGAGCGATGATTGGTTATGGATACTGGAAAAGGAAAAATGCAAAGGTAAAAGCGGAAATCCCTCAAATATTTATGAGATTAATGAATGAAATTTGAGTTGTGCAGAAGACTGGTTGATCAACTGGGTTTGAGTCAAACTGTTTTGTGCTGTGTAAAATGATTTTATTTAAATTTCTTTTAAAAGTTGCATGAAACAAACTGTAGATAGAAAATGATTGGTTTYGTGCTGTTGATAAATCTGGTTGTATTTAGATATATTTAAGTTTAAGAATATCCCATTTTAATTTTTTTATCATTGAAATGTCTTACAGTGGAGTAGCATTAATTTAAGAAATATTTTTAAAATCTTTTTCTTTTCTGTCTTTTGAATTTCCTGGTAACTGGTTTTAGCAGGGATCAGAGTTTTATTCCTTGCAGTTAAAAGTTAATTTAGTTGATACCACAGATCATTGTTGCATGTAATGTTTGCAGAATGCAAGCAGCTGTAAACCTCTGTGATATATTGTGTAAAAGAGAATACCTGTAGATTAAGTACAGTGTACAGCATTATGCAAGATGTATGTAGATATGTTTGAAAAAATGTTTCTTTAAATCCATAAATCTGCAACTGGAAATATATTTATTGACTATTTACAGCAGTTCATGCACTCAGAATCATATAAAGAATCTTGCCTCGGTTAAAGATGTCATGTATATATATATATATATATAATATATATATATATATATATGGAGAGAGAGAGAGAGAGAAAATACAGTTGTTATATATGAGAGAGAAAATACAGTTGTATTTTTATATATGCAACAACTGTATTTTCTCTCTACTGTCTACAGTATTATAAGATAGTGCTCTAAGAAAATTTTAAGTACACATTCTGCAGACCCTTTTTCAGGCAATTAGTTCTTCCTTTATCTATATGTTAATRTTACTGACTACCTGAGTTTTAAATCTGCAAGTGAGAGTTGCTCAGATGAGTATTTACTGTGTCGTATCCTTGGAGGAAAAATTATGTAAGATACAAAGAGCATAATGAAAGTTTTAAAACAGGTATAATGATAGAGAGAGACCTCAGAACAGTGCAACAGTCACTTTGAAACTTTTTCCTGCTAAAGTAAAATTGAGGGCAAGTTTTATCTTCCTTGATTGCACTTCTTTTCCTGTGGGCATTACTCAGTTATTTGCATGATTGCAGCARGCTGGACTTGGCCTAATAAATCAGTATTATTAAATAGAATTTCTGGGAGTACCTAAAAGAAACGGAAGAAGTTTTAAAATCACTACTTTCTTGGCTTCCTCCCAGGCTATGATTTTAATAACTAACTTAAACTTACCGTTAATGATAATAAAAACTGCATTGATTCTAAGATGGCTTACAGTCTTTCTTTCCTCCCTTAGACATCACTCTCACTACAGTCAATGGGAGCTTTGAATTTGGAAGTGTATWCTGGGTTTGGTTCAATGGTTACATCAATGCTAAAGAAAGACATGAGAAAAAGTCTTCRGCACTTGTAAATCGGTGTTCTTCATTGGTTTTAGAGACAGTATAGGTTTATACCAGCTGATCATATGCCCATCTGCTGGGAACATACAAGATCCTTAACTTGCTTGGAGTAGTGCTGTCAATTTGGATGGCATTAATTCCAGAGCAGGAAAATGATTTTGGCAAATTAGCAGATCTTTGTTTATAGAGACTACTCACAAATGAATGTCTTGATCCAGTGACTGCTCCTAGCTCTATCTATTGGTTCTGTTGTAAAGAGAATTTGTAACATATATGATTATTTAAAGGGAATACAATTCATATGAAGTAATCTATTTTTGAAAATACTCTTAAAGATTGGCCAGTTGAGAAGTAATGTAACTGCCACACAATAAACTTGCAAAATCCATTTGTCCCCTGCTCATTCATTTATTACATTTGAAGTTCTGTATGAAAATTCTCAGCTGGTAGTAAATCAAACAAACAGGTCACTTATTCTAGAAGACTGAAACATATATCAAACAAATAACGAATATATGGCAAAGATTGTGTATGTTCCAGTGGAAAGCATTTGATTCTGAAGACTTTGAAGTACTGTATATGAATGTCTTTGTATATGGTAACATGCATTTCTAGGGCACTTCATGTTCTAAGGTGTTTTACAAAGACTAATGACAAACTGCAATCCAGGTAAGTAGAATTTTCCCCATTTTAAGGCTGGGTAGATTGAGTTGCAGAGAAAGTATGCAAACCATGTGAGGTCACATATCTAGTTCTTGACAGCCTGCAAATGAGAGGTATTAGCTATTCCCATATCCAATCTTACGCTTTTACTCATAGATGATAAGGCTGTCTGATTGATCACTATTGTTGTTGTTATTTTCCTAATTTTGCAACTTCACATGTGAAATGATGACTTTCAGAAACATGTARATATAAATGAAATTAAAATGTCTTTTATAGCTATTAAAGAAGTTACATTTTTACATAATGCCCTTTTAGGTAGGAAGTACCTTTAATACAACTGAAAGAAATGAATAACTGTTAGTCTGGATTTCTTTTGGAAATATATTTAATATGCCTATAAAATCATGYAGACATACATGTTACTGTTCATGAACAGGATATATTTTTGTTTGATTCTTTCTTGGAGGCTTAAACTCCATCATACCAATTGCCACTGTGATTTCTGTGTGTATGCCAGTGTGTGCGTGCACGCAGTTTACTAGAAGAATGAAGAAGACAGAATATTATAAAACTATAATACCTATTTATCAAGAAGTGAGTCTTAATAAAGAACCTTTGTAATTAGTTCTTGCCAAATATATATCTTCATTTGTCAGTGGAGTTATAAACCACTTAGTTACAGGATTTAACAGTTAAAACTGCTCATCATTTCTTTGGATTTCTGAAGTAACTCCAGTTGAAGACTCTGCGTTATAGCATATGGTAGTTATGCAATAGGTAAACTTGCCAGTGCCTTGCAAATGACCATATGTAAGAATAGTACTCTCTGTAGAGTCTTGCACATTCTTCCTTAGCTTATCCTCCTTTTATAAGAATACATTAAGAATCTATACTAATACTTAACATTTGGCATATGCATTGGCATACACATAGTTATAACTTGCATTCATTTGAGGGGAAAAGTGTTGGAGTTTTTAGTATTGCTTTTACAGAAAACAAAAGATTTTCATACTGCTGCCCTAACRCGATTGACCTCTTCCACCTGTTAATAACATTGCCATCATACACTGCCACTTATGTTACCATTAATGCAGTTTGCAGGCTTTCTGGTAACCCATCATCAGTACACTTTTTTTTTTTCATGTTTCCTTGAGAAGAGGAGTTGCTGAAAAGGTCTCCTTTCATTAAAATGTATCGTTTTTTAATCATATATTTAAACCATGCTAGATCATTTTGGATACCTAAATAAATAATACGTTGGTATATGAGAATGTCATATCGTGTKGCCTTTTTGCCTACGACTAATTACACTTTTACTGAGAGGAAGAGGAGAAGTACAGAGAAACCTGGAATAAACAAAATACCCTTTAGGAACTTCYTCCCGTAAAATACGTTACTTCAAGTAATTGCTGCTGTAATAAACACCGTTAAAATTTTAAGACAACCCACCAGCATACTTTTTTTTTTTCCCCTTTTTGTGCTGGAGAAGCTATGAAGTGTGAGTGTGTGATAATGTTATACAATATGACTTAGCTGAAATGCAGAAGACATAGGCAGGCAGTGACAGCTGGGAATTTGGAGTTTATGATTTGGATATCTAATAACTGGTTTTGAAACATGGGATTCTAGAGTATTTGCTGGTCACTGTTGTTGCTGCAGTGACTATTTAAGACTGTTCTCAGGMAAGCTTGTTCTCACAGCATATGTTGAACTATGTAATGTGGGAAGTGCATTTTTATAAGTGAAACAAAATGTTGTCTAAAGAGAAGCCAGAACACTTTTGTGCTTTTTTTTTTCCCTCCAAACAAGRTGTCTACTCCTGATCTTTCAGGCCAGAAGTCACAGTTAACAAAATGAGAACAACAAGAGAGAGAAGTCCTATGAAAAGTATTCTTGTATTTTGAATGCTTTCTAGTGTATTTCTCATTTAGTCTTGGACAATACTATGATTTATTTATGAGCTGTTTATACAGCAGCTAWGCTAAAATTCTAGAAGTTTAGTAACATCTTGCAGCTGACCAAGCTGTCTCTTCGTAAATCAGATTTTTTAAAGCTTTTGGATAAAAGGAAGGCTTAAATGGTCAGTAGGGGAGTGTCCAAAAATAATCAACAATAAAAAACCAGCACTCATTTCCTCCAGCTAAATACTAGTGTTTGTTTTTAATCTCTCCAAGTATTTTTGCTTTCTGTCTGCAGTCTACATTAAATCAGAAAAATCAGATATACTAATTCAACTAATTTCAGAATTCTGTTTCATCCCAATTTTAATGTTCACACAGCAATGATTTTTATTGGTTCATAAAGTCAGCTGAGCCAGGTTTATAGTCTAAGGATTTAAATCCATGATCAAAAGCATTCTTGAATATCTAATAATTTTGTCACTAATTAATTTTGATATTGCAGTGTTGGTATTTTTATTTTATTGGCCTCATGAGTTGAAGTCTCCATGTGTATCCAATACAGAAAGCATTTTGTAAATGTTCATCATGTCCGTAAACAGAGTCAAATTGTGGTGCTTTGCAGGGAGTACAGGCCTCCAGATTTTGGTGATTTGACGAGCTTTTCATGGTGTAGTACTTTATTTATCRTGAAGAAAGTTATTGCAATTTGCTCTTGAGTAAAGAGGGATGGCAAGGCTTTTTTAATAAAAGAAGCTAATGTAGATAAATAATGCAGTAATTAGAAGCATATTATAAATACAGTTAAATAGTTGTGCAACTGAACGTTTCATTTTAATTGTTATCTAAGTACTTTTAATCATTGATTTCATTGAGTTCAGTGGGAAATTTTACTGGGGAACAGACATCGATGTTGGTGCTGTCATGTGAAATAGATCCAGCATAGTGCACTGCTCTGTAGTACTTTCTTTGTGTTCTTCAGCTGTCTGTGCCATTGAACTTCATTAGAAATGGTTTGCCCTTGGTTGTACAAAAGTAAATATTGAGTTGTTGTGGCTCTAACTAAAGTTTATGTTTTTTTTCTATCGTCAAGTGACTATTCCATTTCTAAATCTGTTGCCATCGGCATAACATTTAGAATCATTGCAGCTGGCTTGCTCAATGTATTATAAAGTATTTGTYGTGGAGCCAGATCTGTTTATGATGCCGTGAAAGCTTTAGGAGAAACGCATCAAATAAATTGGTCTGTGGTAAGGGCTGACTACAGATTTTAGTGCAAGCTCGGGAAATGCCTGATAGCTTTATAATTTGAGTACTTTATAAGCCTTGAAATCTAAAGTAAGGAGGTCTGACTTTCATGCTTTGGGGTTTTGTTCATTTTAGAAAAATTCGGAGCTTGCTTCTACCTGAAAAGAAAATTGCAAAAATAGATCTCAAAAGAAAGCATAATGAGTAACTTTAGGCATTTTAAAGTGCCTTATTTCAAAACACCTACACCATGAGGGAAATAATAGCAAAACCATTTCTAATTCAGATGTGATTTTGGGGAAAGCTTTAATTCATAGAAAACAAGTTTAACTAAATTGGAAAATGCACTATATTTACTAGCTTTATATATATATCAGTATTCTTTTTCACTAGAATATAGAAGTCTATTCTACATAAAAGCAACAATATGGAGTGCTGTCTAGTAACAATAACTGTGGCAAACAGCCTAAAAATCTTGTTATATACCAAAAGGACAACCAATTATTATTGATGGGTAATACAAGTTTTATAATCTGTGTAGTGATAAAAATGTCATCATTTGGAAAAAGAAAAAAAAAAGAAAAGGAAGTCTTTGGATAACCTGCTATCTGAAGGAACCCTCTCAAAATCAGAGGCTGAGATAGGGGAATAGCAGGGAAGAAGACACACAGGATTAGTGGCAGTAGGACTGTATGAAGGAAGAAAGCAGGTTATGAAGGATCAGAAGCAAAGGGGATGAAGGGGTTTCAGGAGACTTTTCCTGAAGATTGAGTGGTTGAGTAGGCGAAGTTTCAGATTACTTGGGAGAAGATTGTGTAGAAGTATAGTTTCTTTTCAGTACGTTTTTTTTCTGATAAAAATCTTAMACAAGCAAGGTGTCTTTTGTGTCTTTTTTAATCTTTACGTAGCAAATCAGGACAAAATGAGTATACCACTTAAATCCCACATGATCGCCTAAAAGTTGGGATTACAGGAATTGTAAATGATGCGTGTCTCTTGAATTTCACTGATGCTGAATTGCTCCTTTCTGCCACCTGGCAGAGGAGAAAGGAAAAATCACAAAGCTGTTGCCAAGGAGGAGGCTGAGGACAGCTACACAGTGGCACGCACAAGGCAGCTACTTCTTAACCTGGCTTAATATCAATTCATGAAGCTGATGGGTGAGTCTTGGCAGTGCTATGGAGGCATGCAAGATCAGGGCTCTATAGTATGCAGCCAGGTTCACTATCAAAATAAATCGGTTTRTTTCCTTAATAGCAATAGCCTCAGCATACCAATAGCCTCCTAAATTATTCAGATATTTACTGAAATGGCATAATGTGTCCTGTGATGGCATAAACTCACACCTTTTTTAAAAGGTTTTGCAATAATGGCAGAAGGAATGGTAGAAAAGAACAGACTGTGGGACATAAATGATGATGCGRCGTTTTGGCTGCATGTAATTGTGCTGCCAGTAACCATATAGCCATAGTATTTGGGCTGTGGTTTCTGCAGGCATCTTGTCCACTCATCACGATYGTTTCCGCAATGCGGGAGGAAGATGCGGCAAGCACATACCTCTTTCAAAGCCCACGTATTTCTTTGATGTTTTTGTTACTCCCGAGGCTTTTTTTTTCAGGAAGGARAGTAGAGAACGTAGCTTGTACTCACTAAAGCTAATTATAATTTTTCCTCTATAGATCATTTCTTAGAGAACTGTATGTTCAAAACATTGCTGCTAACTCTTTTCTRTATTGCAATTGTATTTGATGTCCAGGAGATGAGTGTCCAAATGTAGATTCTTTTGGCACTAACTTTTGTTTGTGTTTGTTTAATAACATATGTTTGTTTCACATCTTTATTAATGTTGTCAGGCACTTTAAATCCRTATATAATAAAATTGCATCAGCATGAGAGTGTATTAGAAAAGAAGTCTGTAAAATAGTGGTACTTTAAGAAAACACAGAATTTGTTAAGAAAAACAATTTTACTGATTAAATAGCGATTTCAAAATCTCGCAAAAAAAGGAATCAGTTCTAATTGCGTTAGTACTTTGAGAAAAACTGTAGTAATACCTAATTCTTTGACTTGTCTGAAAAATCACAACAGACTGAGCAACTCGGATTGTGCTGTGCATTCAGAGCAAATTTCATAGCGTGAATGTGGTTGCTAGATATGCAATGACTCAAGATCATAACACAGAAAAAGCACAAGTAATTTAAGTACTTCTGATGCATAGTTAAATGTTCCAGTGGAATGTATTATTTATTACTGATGCTGAGTAGTTGCAATGAGGCTGGCATATGATGGTATAACATACAAGTGCTCTTCAGAATATCAATTGCGTATAATATATATTCACTGCTAGACAGATGATTTTAATATGAGGAATTCTAAGATTCCATTTTTGACCTGTAATGGTTTATATTAGAGMAAGTAACTTGAGATCCTGTTGCTCTTAAGTATCATAAAATTGTAAGAATGTAGACAATTGCACATAGCCTTACAGCCTCAGTGGCTGTAAAAAAAAGAATTTTGAGGGCTGGAGAGGAACTAGTTACCTTCCTTTAGGAGCAGCAGAGTGTCGTGAACACAGTGTAGTTACATAATTTACCCTGTATCTTTGGGCGCATGATAAAAACATGATTTTTCCGTAGTGAAASTCCACAGCCTTGACTTAAAGATTATTGAAAGAGCAAGAAGTTAAATATTAGAGGAATTTGCTGCAGTCTTAATATAAACTCTTTCCTTGTTTTATTTCTTTATGTACATACATCATCCTGCTTCCAGCTTCTGTGTCTCGGCCTTGTTCCTGGCCCCTTCCACATATGTAACAATTGTCTCTGTTCTGCTTCTTATATTGTCTAACCGTTCTTTACACCAGGCTTTTGCTTTTCTAAGTTGTGTTTCTTGCATGAGCTTTCCTTTGTGAAACTGAGCCTTCTGAATTTCCTTGGATTTTATTTTTCTTTTCTCATTTGTTTATATTCCTTAGCTTTAGTATCTTGCATGTATCTACATCAATTATTTACCTATGTTTGAAATGGCTGAAAAGTTGATCTATTAATCATATAGTATCATTACAGTAACATTTTCTGAAGTTTATTGTAGTGTGCTTTTTAAAATAATTTAACTCTATAAACATTTGGACAGTCAGATTATATTAAAATGTGTTATATAAAACATAACATCATTATTCAAAATATGCTAGTTCCCAGRTCTCCTAGTCTTTGTTTCGGTATCTCTTAAGGAGAGAGCCAAAACTAGGTACAGCTTTCTGATTGCATCTTCATGGAATCTAGAAGACCTTGTGCTTTTGAGCCTCTTCAGAAGTGTAGCTCAGATGAGTGTACCTAAGTCTTTCTGGGGCCTACATTCAAATTCAATAACTCTGTAGAATTGCGTATTTGTGGTGCTTCTTGGAAGACTTTTGTGTCCTGAAATCTTCATCCTTTTGCAAGGGTTATGCAACTAGTGTAGAACCTAATACATTAAACTGAATGCATTTTATTATATTATTTGATTGCACAATGAAAAGAAAATGGAGCTCTTAGGTAGAGATTTATTTTGTGTTTCAAATCTCTATATGTGTTGAATAAGCTTGGAACYTGCCCTAAAAACCGAAGGTTATATATTCTTCTTGCAACTTTAATTTCAGTGATTGTGTAGCCATAGATTATGTTTGGAAGTCAAAGAGACTGTAAAGATAGTTATGGATAGGGCATCTAGATATCTATGCTTGAGGACCTATAGTAAAGACGTGATCYGTTTTTGTGAACTGGATTCATAGAAGATCCCTTTAAAGATAGGGAAGCGAAATGATAGCTACTTGGCTGAAATTTCAYGAGGACCTGTAAGACTGACATATGTATGTTTGAAGGAACATTGATTGCTATTCCCATTTGAAAGTAGTTGAGATTTACTTTTCCTGGAAATCCAACTTTTTTTTCTACATTTTGTTGACTCTTAAAAAAACCCAAAAAACAAAAAAACTTTTTTCCATTCATCATTGCTAAGACACAACAGGAGAAGTCTCTGTGTTCAGCTGGTAACTACCAATGTAATTCAATTATTTGTTTTTCAGTAATCTGATTGCCATTTAGATTGCCAATCTGGTTTGCTAATTGCCACTATACTTTATAAGTTTATTATGAAAATAACACTTTGAATATTCCAAAACACAATAAAGAAATGGCAGTATTCTGAACAGATGATACATGAACTTATTTTCTTTTATRCATAATCTTCAGACTAGTGGACAGTCAGCTCAGTTAACTCTAAAGCTTCACTGAGCTGAAGAAATCTCATTCCATGCTTTAATGAGATGTCACATCAGCAAATCATTTATTCCACGAAGAATGATGTAATACTCTCTCCTCAGTGTACTAATGATTGCTACTGATAATTGAACTGAAGAGTTCAGTTATTGTCTAAGCAGATGATCTGTGATTTTTAGAAGCATGTGTGTAAGTGTCTGTAGTTACATGGGAGACCTGCAAAATAGTGATACGGACTTGTTTATCACTAAGCCTATGYTCAAGCTCTTTGAAGGGAAACGTGCTTTTATTGATTTAATTTTCTTGTTTTAATCTTTGCAAATAAAGGCATGAAAGTGTTAGTTTGTGTAACCTTATWGCTGTTCTTAACACAAATACGCAACTAGATTCTGTTTCTGTAGCAAGAAGCTGATATGATTATAGTATCCTTSCAAAAAGTGCATTGAAATATTTTGTGGTCTCTTAAGTTTTAACATGCACTTTATATTTCTGAGAAAAACTAAGGTTGAGATGTTTCCAAATGATTATATTACCAGTCTGCAGCTGAATTGTCTTTCCAGTCCAGTGGGTTAGAGTGTGTTAGTTAAGGAAGAGAACAAAGTTATGTCCATGAGAGATAGGCAAAACACTTGTTTTATTTATTCATTTATTTATTTATTTTGGTCTTTCTCCAGAATTCAGAAATTTGAACAATTGAACCTCCTGTTAAGTGGTAAGGAAAGCTGCTGTAAAAGTAGCTTTGCCTTGTGTGATTCAGCCTAATAAAATTAGTCTAGGTGCAAAACATAGCCTGCAGTCCCTACGCCTCTGCTCCCTCGTGTTGGTTACATGRAAAGCAGTTAATTGCTGAAGACTTTGCTGGCATTTCAGTGAAGACAACACACAAAGCAGCGTGAAGAGTAACAAAGTAACGTAAAGAGGATGATGCTGGGCTAATACAATTGATGTCAGTGGGAGCATGTGGCTCTTTAGCAATGCTTTCTCCACTGATTCCTGTGGGTGGGTGGGGGAAGTCAGGTAGTGGGTCTTGGGCCAGTGGAAACTTGTTCCTCTGTGCTCTGCATGAGCCATAGGTAGYGAGTGTGATGGTGAGAAAATGGCTGTTTACTTAAGTAACAAAAGGAGGCTTTTTAGCCCTTTTATGAATTGGCTGTGTAGCCCATGGGGGGAGAGAGGCTATATTTCCTGAGTCAGCAGAAAACAGATAGTGCCTTTGTCTTTTAAAGACTATTTTCTGGTATAATAAGAATAAAACTTCATGAAAWTTTTTCTTTTTCAGTAAGGGGGCAGACCTTTAGTACTTCTAAATGCCTTAGGTAATTTTGATGGTTTTGGGAGATTCTTTACAGTGAAAGGCTCTTAAAAACATTATCTTAAAAAGGAGCTACAAATTCAAATGCTACAAATAGCATCTCTTGTTGAGCTATGTACTGTACTAATATCTCCAAGAAAAAGGGTCYCCCCCYAAAAAAAAGAAAAATYCCAAAAATCRGAGACTGATAAACAGCCCTGTCATGAGCAATAAGAAGCAGTTTAAGAGGGGGATAGTCTGCCATGAGATGGTAACTTGTAGAAAGAAATCCTAGCACTAAAAATCCCTATTGTTCCCTTATTAATTTTTTTTTTTTTAGTTCCTAGCATTTTGCTGTGCTGAGTTTCCCTTCCTCACATTCGACTTTAAGAAGTAAGGATGTCTCCTGGGTAGGAAAATAGGCAACCAGCCATCTCCCATCAGTGTGAAGCTTTTGAACAAAGATTGTTTCTGGGAGTGAATCTTCTTAAGAACAAAAGAAATTGTTCTTAAGCAAAAATGATCTTCCAGCATYGTTTGCGCTCCACAGCGAAAAGTAAGCTGACCAACCCACTAATTGTATCAATCAGTATGTTTGTAAAATATGTGAGCATTTGTACTACTTGGTAGACAGGATAAAAGCTGTGGTATACATGAATATTTCCTGTAAAGTTTTGAAAAGCACTGGGCATGCATTCTAACTTTGGCAATGAAAGTAGACTTGAACTGAATTGAACTGCTCATCCTTACTGATTGCCTTGTTCAGCTTACATTATACTCTGCAGCGGACTTTAATAGGGTGTACAGCTGCTGTACTCCAGCCTCCTTGAACTACCGCAGAGAAAGAGTCCTGTGTAATTRAGATATGAAAAGAAAGTTTGAGAGATGTGTAGGCAGTGCTAGGTAGCAGATAGAAATGCAAAGAATAGCGAATACAGATAACAGAATACTGCTAGGTAATAGCAGAAATGCAGAGAATAATAGTCCACTTTCAATGAAACCTGTATCATAAATAGAATATTGTCACAGTATTTAGATGCTGGTATAACTACCTATTTTTTCCCCCTATTTGTTGTGACTATTATGGTGCAGGTTTGCATGCTGCTTGTTTTTCAGTTCATTTATGTTTCCCTGGAAATAATTCTGAGTCATTATTATAATTACTTCTAAGTGCTATTTCAGTCTAATTAGATTTGAAATGAAATGGACTTAGTAAACAGAACTTTGCATGTGTGTCTCTTGTTTGTTCCATCTCCTACTTACTATCTTGTTTTAGTAGTTCCTAAAACAGTTTGATACAGAAGCTACACTTAACTGTAATGTGTTCCAATAGRTCACATAAGAAACATGCAAGTTTTTTTCTGGTAACTATTATTTTTATTACTATTGTTAAAAATTCTGGACTTCAGGGTTTTTTTTTTTACCTGCCTTATTGTCTCCATATGTAAACACAAAAATATTTTTAAARTTCATTTACAGTTTCATCAGTGACTGCATTTCAGTTGTACAGGTGTTCATATTCTGCCACAGGACTCTATGTGTAAAGGGGCTTTAGAGAATGAAAGACGTCAGAGAATTGTGGTATTAAAGCTAGAGATTTGGATTATACTTCTAGCTCCTATTTTGACTAACTTCATTACTAGTTTAACCTCTGTATTCCTTACTTTCATTGTCTATAAGGAAATACAATTTTTATGTATTTATATTCCCAGAATGTGTTTTCCCCYTTAATTAGTCTATAATACTTCAGAATATTTTGTAATAAAGAGGCACTACAGGAGTATAAACTTTGCCACTGTTCATACTAGCAGATACAAGTGAGTTACASTACCTTCACAATTTAACTCAGTCACAGTCACTGTTTGCGTGTAGTCCATTAACCCACAGCAAATACGAAGTGAAAATACTTGCTTTACAGTTGCTGCTGTTATTCTCTGCTGTCGGTGTTGGGTATTAYTGCCTCCATTTAGTTATTCTTCTCTTCAGACAGAGCAAGCAATAATATACTTTTAGTAGTTTTAACAGGTGATAATTTTTGAGAACTTGAACAGGTACAAGATTAACAGAACTTGAAAGCGGAAGTTTTCATGTGTTTAAAAAACAAGTTCCTTCTAAYGAAAGGCAATTATTTAAAATACTCCCTATGCTAAGTTTCATTTGATGTCTCAAAAACACACCTTTGTCAGGAAAACTAGTATTTCTAAAAGAATTTTTATTTAAAATGAATCTTTTATTATTGTAGTGTAAATATTTTTACAGTCATCTTTGTGGTATGTGTCATGAAAATATATTATATGGTAATGATTATGTAGTTATACATATGAATTTAATAGCCTTTTACCTCTCTATTCAGACTCACAAATTCTACATTTAAGCTCATGTTTGGGGTTATAATCCAATTATTTTTTATTTGACGGAGGTTTTCTAGTGGTTGATGTATAGAGGAGCCTTAAAGCATTTTAACATTGCCTAGTTTGCTGGAGTCAGTACACGTGTGCAAGCCCAGCTTTTACGGTTAAGGTGTCCACTGACATCACTGTCATCACGGTTTCACACTGAATGAGCTTAGATGTTGCTTAAATTAGTGGCCTTTGGATAAAAAAACCCACTTTACTCTGTTCTCATTGAAGCACTAAGTAGTTCTTACGTAGCTGTTCCGTACCATTAGCACTAGGCTCTTTACAGGCTTTCTGAGTGCTGCTGTAGGCTCAGGGCGAGCTCCTCACCAAGGAGCTGGTTTGGCTGCTACGCAGCTTGTGTCCTTCTTCCTTTGTGCCAGATTTGCATCCTGTTTCCCTGTTTACCCAAGGAAGTAACTACCAGCCATAGATGTGTGACTGGCAGAAGTTTTTTAATTGTTTTCTTTTTTCCCATCTTGTTCTGCTTTATTAACATAAAAGAATGGTTTAATTTAAAACAGGAGGACATCTTTCTGTTTTTCCAGCTGCCCTGGAGCATTGTGCCTCTCTTGGTCTCTTGAGTTTTCTCTCACTATTGGGGATTTTACRGTTTTCCACTTGCTGCCATTAGCTCCAGCTAGTCTTTCTCCTTTTGTTGTKAGCAATGTTCTGTTTCTCTGATCTTGAATTCCTTTAGATTTTTCTAATATTTCTGATATTATTACATTATYTGTTTCCCACATTTCTCTAAACTAGGGAACACCACTAAGCCTGTTCTGGGTTTAGCCGGAAAGAGCAGCTAGGTCTTGTCTTTCCGTGAGGGAGAGCTTCCCTCTTATAGGGATACCTTCCTTGAGTTCTGTACTAGTTTATGTTGCTGAAACTGTGTAATGCATTTTAAATTTTGCATAAACAGATGGCCAAAAGTGCAAGCCAGATTCAGTAATAAAATAAGCCCAAGGCAGCAGTAAAACATTGATATATTTAGCATTAATTTGCTTTTCATAGGGTAAGATTTCCTGATTAAACCTTTTATATTAGCCATTTAAGCCAAAATACAGTGTTTTCCTATTCTGGTGAAGTATAGATTGAGTTACAGACTTTTGCACTGGTTTTCTGATTGCCTGATGAGAATGTTTATCTATTGTATGAACAAGTAAAGTACACTTTCGTTCGTTAACTTTTTATGGAGTGTAAGAAAAAGCCTAAATTGGCTTTCATGTGTGTCATTATTTAGTCTGTATGTATTTCTTTAGGACTTAATGTTCCAAAAAACTTTGGTCTGATCTAGTAAAACAATTGTGAATATGCTTTAGTGTTAAATATGTAAATAGCGTCAGCAGTTACGGGATGTCACTACCCATCTGTCTCCAGTAGGATAATATTCAGCTGACATTAGCTTCCGCATAACTGTGTGAAAATAGGTATGTCTGCAGTCATTGTTCAGCGATAATATTGTCTCATTTTGCTATATATGTATGCTCAGTTCTTACATATAATGTATATACACATCTGTAATTCACTGCAATRGAATGTTTACATTCACTGTGGCCATGAGCAGTAAAATAGATGGAAAGAAGGAATAAAAATGATCAGGTTAAATTTTACTAAGTAAACTAATGGCATCTCTTGTTCTTAATCATATGCATGAGCCAATTAAAATGCATGTATGATATGATGGCTGTAAAAAAAATCAATATTGTAATATCGCCTTTCATTAGAAAAAGTATTGTTTAGTGTTTTTGCTTGTTTTCTAAGGATGGTCAGTCAAAGACTTCAAAGTATCACATAAATCTTCAGTGATTTCTTCAAACTTGGACACTAAAAAATGTCTACAGACRTGCTTTTCAGGAAAGGAGGAGATCTTTAAGGTTAATTGTACATCTCAGATCAGATTTCTTCAAGGAGAGATGTTTTCCAAGAGACAATGCATAGACTAAAAGCAAGTTGATTCCTTTAGGAAATTCTATAGAAACTGAAAGAACAAAATGTAGTAATTATTGTAAGGCTCTTTACCATCTTCAGTTCRCATCTGCTACCAATAATTCATAATATAGAAGCAAACCTAGAAACAGTGAAAGAAAGCTCCAACCTGAGATGTTCTCTTGGGAGGTAATTTTGAATTTGGAACATGCTCATAGAAGTGTTTGGCACAGGAACTAGAGACCATTGAAAGAAGTTTTATGTTGTATCTCTTGAAACGGAAATAAATTTAATGTACTTAAATTATCCCTTTAGACTTCAGGCTGTGTATTTCTATATTACTATATAAGTCTTTCTTCTTCTTTCTTCCGAAATCCTAGAAATGTCTAAATAGGTGTATGTAGTTCTCTCTTATACAGTACTGGTTCATATACTCGGATTGATATAAATATTTAGTCCGTTAGGTCAACAAGCCACTTTCACAAGAGATTATAAAAACTAAAGGGGTAGATGTAAAAGAAAACTGTGGTGACATTTTTAGAGAWTTTTTTGAAAAAGTCATTTAAATACCTTGCCATATTCTTGGTTAGGGAATATCCATGTTTTTGTCAGGTGGCTAATGCAAACTGTTTCATGTTTGGACATAAATTCAAAAAGATTTTCTCTGATAGAAGAAGGCAGRACATCTCCTGTATAGAAGGAGGTAAGTTGATCTTGAGGCCCCTAATAGCAYGTGTGTGACAGCAGTGGAATTAAAGCCAGAAGCCACCTGTTATTATGGCATGGGAAGGTTAGAAYAGTAATATTGCCAATCAAAACATCAATTCAGTTGTGATACTGTTAATTTTGTTGTGGCAAGGAATCARTGCAGTCTGATATTTGAATAAATTGCTACAAGATACTAAATGTTTGCATATTGAGAAAATTACTACCACTGAAATTGAAACTCCTGTTGCATTTGAGCTCTTGGTAACCTAAGTAAGATTGCTCTACAGAAGTTAAAGACTTGAGAGATCTTACAGTAGAGAGGATAATAGAGGAGGTCTTTTAGAGCAGTAGTATGTGTACTGTCAGTGATACATAAGCCAGCTCAAAATGCTATGTGGATGATGCTTGGACAACCAAGTGTTTTTTCCTTCTCCTAAGAGAAGCCTATTAGTTGTTATGGTGCCAGTGGCACCAGAAATTTGGGAACTCTTGATCTGCCTCTTCTAATTAGCTTTGCTCAGTCTAAGACCTTATCTTCAGTAGTTTGTACTGAGAAGGAGAAAAGGCCTATTTAACTCTTCTTTTTGGTATTACACACTGAAAAGGGGTTTCTTTGCACTGAGCGGGTTTAAATGTGAGGTAAAAGGAGATGCAGAGATCCGTGTTCTGGCCAATAGAACCAAAAAGAACATAGGAGGCAGATATATATATATATTTTTTTCATGAAGGCAAGTCACATTCTTTGTAACAGTGAGTAGGAAWGCATATCCCAACAAATGTATTTCTTCAAGTTGGTAACTTGTATTTTGATAATGTTGGACCTGAGCTAATTAACTGGTTTGTGAAAAGTTACGGGAATAAGAACACCTTAGAAACTTTTGTTTTACTTAGCTTTTGTGTTTTTTTTTTCCTTTCCTTTTTGCATTTAGCCCTCTGGTACAAGGGATATATATGAAAATCTATCAGCTAGATATGTAGTCATTTCAAGATAATGATACAAAAGTTGTTTTATATGGTATGTTCACTGCCAATTATTGTCAGTAATCTTAATTCTGTTTATCATAACAAGACGGGAATATTTTTAGATGGCTATGTAAGCTAACATGTACCATTAAAGCATACACAGCATCCTGAAGTGTCAGATGCTTCATTTGTTAGGATGTCTGAACACTTAAGGTGCTGGAATTGCAGGTGTGAAAAATGACAGTAAGCCAGAACCTCTATAAGAATTATGTTCATGGCATTCTCTAAATGTAGCTGAATTGCAAGATAGGTAAGATTTTGGTAGAAGATGATGCTTTGGAGTTTAGCTACCATCTGTTTTATGAACTTGTCACACTTAAATATAGCCAAGAATCAGACAGTAGCTGATGAGATTAAGATAGATGTCATGTAGACTGATCCAGGATTCTTGTGTAGACAAGCAATCTTCAGGTCTTCCCCTCCTGATGAGTYTGAAAACTTCTAATCTTGGCCCCCTGGTCTCAGTAGCTTCAAATGGTGTGAATCAGCACTGCATGTGACTGGCTGTGAAAGAAGTATAGGGGTCTCTTGCAGTGTTGATTCTAAAATACGTCAGTGAAAAGGAAACAGATGCCTTCCTTCTGATACGGCTGTGCTTCCTCTGATTTTATAAAATTGGTGACAGACTACTTACAGTGAAGGTAATTTAGTTCTGTAAATGTTTCTGGGTATGTAGGTAAATATTTTGGGACATCTTGATTTTCTAAAAGGAGGAGTTTTCTTGGCCAAAGCAGGTAGATTTTAGAAAGAATTTCGTTTTGTAGACTACTGTGACTAGTATCTTCTGGTGCTGGCTGAACAGGTGTCATTCAGTTAACACTCCAGTGTCCTGCCTACTTGTTTCATTTTGAGGCATCAAGCAACTAGTATAGACCTGGAGGCCAGTTAGTCTGTCTCAAATAGAACTGGCCTGAAACATTTTTCTACTCCATAAGTGCGTTAGTATTTGATTTTGCRGGTTAGATGAATGTTTTCCAAAATGAAGATTTCCAAGAAAGGAGAAAGACCCTTTGCTGAACCTGACAGTWGAAATTTGGGCAATTCTAATAGATGATATCTTTAAGGAGATCATTAATCTTTCAAAATTCTAACCTTTGGTTGAATAACAACAACAACAACAAAAGTAACATTATGCATTATTCAGCATGCCAGCAATTATATTTGGAAGCTTTTCACCTGCCTTTGGGCATAGTCACATACAGATGTGAAAAGCTTCAGCCCTTTGGGGCAGGTTTAGCTCAGTTGGTTAGAGCATGGTGCTGCTGATGGCAAGGTTGTGGGTTCAATCCCTGTATGGGCTATGCTGAGGGTTGGACTAGATGATCTCCAGAGGTCCCTTCCAGCCTTGCCATTCCATGATTCTATCCTTAGATCTCCAGTTAGACTATAGGCAGACTAAAACTTCTCCAGATTAAAGATAGTAATCGTGACAATGAGGATAAGAAAGTCAGACTGAAGGGAGGAAATGAAAAGGGATAGTAAGCTCCCTTTCTGTTCCTCGTTCTTCAGAGATACTTCTTAGAGATAATCAGATCTTTCTTTAGCCTTTTGTAGCTTTGAATTTTGAAACCTCAGAACGCAATAGAGACTGAAYGTCTTTGGATTTTTGTAGGAGAAAACTGGCAAGGGAAGACTCTCCCAGTGACTAGAATTTCCCACCCTTTCATAATGAATGTGTGTGTCAATAGGTAAGAAACAGAGGTAGAACACTGCAAAATTAAATGTAAAGATGAAATGCCTTGAGCCAGGAGACTGTCTTTTGGAAATAATGTGCTCCAAAGCTAAAAATCACAATTACTATTGAGAATTGTTGTAGCAGTACTTAAATCAGTGGCACCTGGTCAATCCTTTAACTACTGTACCGTCTCACAAGCTTTGTCTCGGTAGGATGGGTAGAGGCTGGGCAAGTAATATAACATGCAGACTATGTGAACATCTCAATAGTAGCAAATGACATAAGAGTTGCGTGATAATGTCTTTTCATATGGCTCTTGTTAGGCTGTAGATCTTGTCTCTCTCCCTTGAGGATAAGGAGGGAGGGAGCATTGCTTCCCTTCACCTTTAATATGTCCATCAAAACTCATTGTCATTTTTGGTATCATTTAGTGCAGACCAAAGAAATTCCCTTTAGGCACAGATGATCTTGCCTGTCAGCAGAAAATGTAAGGTTTTGAAGTTGACTGGAAGGTGTAGGTCTTCTATCGACTGGCTGCATCCTAGCTGATGCCATGATAAAGGAGATCTGACATGTTGGTATTCATATGAGTTAGACTTGTAGTAGCAAAGTAATGTATAAAAGGGACAGTGGGCTTACCTGGATGGTGTTTTAAAAATATATTAGTGTAAATACTGATATTTTTAATACTTGGCTCACAGTTTTTCAGAACACCAAGCTCACTGTGGACACTGATAATTAGAGTGAATAAGAAAGATAATATTCCTCTTCCCTTTTCTTGTTTTATTTCCTTGTAACTTCTCCTTTCTTCTCCTCCTCCCTCATTTTGAAACAAACAAGGAGATGAAGTACCARCACTCCGTTAGTGCAGCGTTGCAATTGAGATTAAAATTTTCAGGATGGCCACTTAGGGTTCCCACAACAATCATAACCAGCTAAATTGCACATATATATTAAGKCATAAAAGTTAACATAGTATATAACAATACAGAATATTTCTTACAGCACATTATGCATGCTGTGGGGGAACCATCACTTTAATATCTTGACTTCTGTGTGTTTAAAAATCTCTGTTGAAATATAACATTAATGTGTTTTTTTTTTTGCTTCTGTGTGCAAATTTTTTTTCTTATTTGCTGGTGATAAAAATCAGGTCGTGAATGTCATTTTTGTATCCCTGTGTAATGAACTCTGCATAGCAATTAGTCCCCCTTTATTTAATGTTTTACAGTGAAAACAGATACAAAAAGAAATAAACATCAGCATGCAATAAAATGAAAAATCTAAAACTAAGCTTCCACTGTGACCACATTGTGTCTTAAGAAGCAAGTTCCAAAGGATGTCTAGTACATATTTTAGAAGAATGAATTGAAATGTTACTTTCAAAACTTACAGATGCATATAAAAACATATTTAAATTCTATTTTATTCTGAGTCTTACCATTTAACAATCTAGCTGGCCTTTAGTTCTTGTACTGTGTGTGGCTTGTGAGTAGTTCAGCCAGTTCCCGTGCCAAGGCTACATCAGGAGCTGCTGGGTTGCCATAAGCCTAAACTGAGAGGAGATAAACACATAGTGACTGCCAGAGCTAACGTGACCAAACTGCCCTGGCTGCGTGGCAAGCCTTGGTCCGTCCTCTGCTCCRGTGGTGGCACTCCTGGGGATTCACTATTGCCATCTTCTCTTGATGCCTTCCAGAGACTCATCCTTCCTTTATCCTGTTCAGTTTGGCTCTCTAATGTTTGGATGTTCTAGCTATCAGTCACATGAAGATTTTTGTATGCTGCTTACAGTGTCTGGATGGCCTGAAACCAGCCCTACAAGGTTCTGAATATTTCAATAGCTTTGTGTTCAGCCTCAGCTTTGTGGTTGGGCTTCAGGCTTTCAGATATCATCCTGTTTTTAGGACTCCCACTGAAATCAGAAGAAATTTTGTATGGAGCAGCAGGATAGTTGGTAATTAACAGCAGGGTATTGCATTTAGAGTGATCTTGTTAAATTTGCTATAATTGAAGTGCAGAAACSCTGTTTAGTTGTTTCGTGTGATTTTCACAGAGGCCTAAGATACATAGGTGTCTTTCTTTTTTTAGAGGCTAATGAATGTTTAAGGGTTTTCTATCACCCTACCTTTGAGAAACTATGATTTAACATTGATTAACAGAATGCTAATTTGCCCTTAAATTTTAATACAGATACATTTTAGTCCCTAAGTATGCATACCACATTTGTGTCTCATTCTGGCTAGTGGATTTGTTTTTTGTGTTATGATAGCACCAGGTAGTTTCTGTCAAGATTTGCCACGGTAGATGCTGCATAAACACCTATTAAAAATTTCTTTTCTCATTGAAAGAAGATGCAATATGTTTTATTTTGTAGTTCTAGTTAAAATTACAAATCAGACTTTAAAATCAAAGTCTAAAAGCATTATCTGAAACATTTGAAAAGCAGCTACAACTCTTTCTGATTTCAGAGCTTTTGCAAGTGCTGATAATCTTGCTTTGGTTTTGAAAGATGTACAGTGAGACAGTAGTTATGWCAGCCAAAGACTTCAAGACTCCCATCCTTATGGGTCAAGGCAAGGTTGACTGTTAGTGAAAATAAATACATTTTTATGATCTTAACATAGAAGGGAGATTTATTTTCCATGAATTGGCTGCATAATTCAGTAGCTAATCAGCTAATCTCTCTTCAAGAGAACAAGAGTCAAGAGAGGGATAAAGGAAGAAAGAAAAAATGGGCTTCTGTCTGCTTAGTTCTCCGATGTGAAAGGTACCCCTTAGGCATAACACTTGAAGGGGAGATCTGACTTCCTAGGATTGAGGTGGGTTCAGATCTGCATTCAGGAGCTTTCTTCAAGGCCGTTCTAAGGATCARGATTGTTCTGACATGATTCTCAACCTGGAGCAGGGCTAGCTTAACTTGTGGCGTTTCTGTGAGCTTTTAGTACCTTGGGCTGTATGGTGCAGCYAAATGAGTTGCTTGTGGGCTTGTTTTTTGGTCCTTCCCAAATTGTGAAAATTTCCTAAAGATAAGTTACTCAGATAYGTGGAAGACACTATATACTGTTTTCAGAAGTTTTTGACTGATATGACAGCTATGGGGCTACTTGAAAACAACTTACAGTATTGATCTTACTGCTGGATACTTTGTTCTTTGAGATCTGATCAGTTTTAWTTAGTGACTTTTTGTTTTCACATTTTTATGGAAAAATTCAACTTGTCTGGTTGCTATTTATATTATATATGCATAATGAAAAGTAATGCTGATTTGTAAGAGCTGTGAAAAAAATCATCTATACAACATAGAATATGGGTGGTAGCAATAGCAAAATAATAATAGTAATAATAATAATAWTTCAACCATTTTCAGYAAAAAGATTCTCTAGAATATCAGCCATACTTTAAGGAGAATATAGAGAACATTGCTCTGAAATGCAGCCCTTTTTTCTTGAAGTATTTTGGAAAAATGTAAACTTKCTAAGGCAGCAAAAGCCAATTTCAAATATATTTCTGTTTTAAGATTATTTCTTCAGGTCTTCCCTTCATTTATTTTCAGATACTAAAATCATTTTTATACTCCCGGGTAATTTATTAATTACTTTATTGTTAAAGAGAAATTTCTTAAAATAAGAAAATACCACAGCGTGGTATATTAGACTATGATTTTTCATTTCTAGAATTTGGTACAAGATGGTTTATTCTTGTGTGTGAAGCTGAGATTCTCCCCTGAGAATCTCTTTTGCTCTTAYCAGTTTTTCAAATCATGCAGTTGATATCTTATTTAAAGCAACATTCAGTCAGAAGACTTAAGTTTTGGTATAGACTGTTGTAACTGAAGTAAAACATACCATAAGCCAGTTTTACTTATTTTACTGAGTTTTGCAGAAAGTTCTCTGGCWGATAACTTTTAATGTCAAAAGGAGAGAAGGGCATACAATCTTTCTGTTGCACTTTGCAGTAAAACATGCTTAGAATAAGGTCTCTTTCATTAGGAAGGCTGATTTGCAAGAAAGATCACAGTTTCTCAGAACTTGGCTTACAGTGACAGTGGTTATTGACTTGCCCTTTCTCATAGTTGGAYCATGCTTCATCAGCCTTTGGAAGTCTTGAAGGTATCAAAAGTAATTTCTGAGGCTTAAAAGCATAGCATTACACACTAAGAAATATTGACCAAACAGATTGCATTTTACACAAAATTATGATTTCAGTTCTTGCAAGGGGAATGTCAGCCTAGACTTAAAATACAATTAAATAAATGAAAAAATATTCCATTCACAGATGGACTTTTTAAATGTTGAGAGGAAAAAACAGATCACTAGATTATTGGGTTAAAAACTTCAGTAAATTATTAAGCCACCCCTCTGGCAAATTCACTTATTTTGTATTCAATTTGAATTTGTCATTTTCGTCTTTAAAAACCTCTCAAACTCTGTTCATTGGATCAGTCTCCAGAGGATGCATGTACTACATTTCTGTCTCTATCTAGCAGTAGTTACTCTACTAATTAAAAGATGCGGCTGTTACATATTGACATTAACTAATTTAAGAGAAGTATCAAATATTCAAAATCAGTGGAAAGGTTCTCAAGCTTACCTTGTTCCGAAAACTGTGGATCAGTAAAGTATTTCTAATTTTCTCACCAGAAATCCATAAATATTTGGTCAAATGCTTAGCTGATGCAAATAGCATATCTTTTGAGTTTTTGTATGTTTAGATATTTACAGAGCTGTGTTTTGTCCATTAAAATGATTATTTGCAATTAGGGGGTAGAATGCATATTTAGACCTGTAATAATTTGAGACTTTTCGCAAGAGATGCAGTCTTCAAATAAATGGACAGCAAAACTGTACCAAGGATAGCAGACCAGATCAGAGGCACTTAAAATTATACTTAGGTTGCCTGAATATTGGTAAAATCCCTGGGCCTAACTAATAAAGTTAAGTGCCTCTTAATCAGTTGCRAGTAAGGCACTAAAAAATTCATAACCAGCCAATATGAAATCTTAAGTAGWGAATTTAGGGCATCTGAATGTCCAAAGTGCACACTACATTCTGAAATCTTAAAGAATTAAAATTCTGAATTTAAATGAAAGTGTCTCCCCCTTCCGCCCCATCCCAAAGACTGTTAAATGAAGATCCTGGGGAGAATAAAGAGACTAACTGTTGGACTGGGACTCAAGTCTAGAAATACATCTTTACGATAGAGAATCTGTAGCACAGAGCTGTCTTTTTTTTTTATATGTGTGTGTGTGTGTATGTATATATAAATATATATAATTTGTCATAGTCAGTGAAGGCCTAGCACCTCCATTTTTATTCCTTAAACTTCCCTAAAATATATTCTACTATACCATTTTTTTGAGTTATGCTTTATGATCAAATTGCTCTTTACCCTTTGATAAGCACAGCAATAAAATATATGATGATGYGGCTATTCTGCAATAGAAATGGAATATATCGCAGATTATAAAACTTCTGTCCTGCACTTTTCTTCTGTAATTTAAATCAGAGCATTTTTAGATCATTGATTTAGTTAGTGGTTTCTAGTGCCAAGCAAGACAGATTTTCTCACAGTAGGTAAACACGATTTTGGATATAATGGAAGTTTTTTTTTTTTTTTAAATCTTATTTGAACTTGTGGAGACTTCAATCTGTATAACAAGATTTAAAATACTCAAAAAATACCTGACTGTTTCTGTGGTGGTTTTTCAAATGTCCTTTTTTATAAAATATATATATATTTTCAACTTTAAATTTTCCAGGACACATTCCTTGGAGACATTGGCTTGAATACTTGATTTCTGCTGTGTATTCGTTGCTCTCTTTTATTAGTTCATGTGTCATGAAGCTTTCTGGCTAGGCATATGTGAAACAGCCAATTTTTTTTTTTAACAAAACTACTTAGCTCTCTTCCTCCTACATATGTCACCATTTTTTTCCTGAAAAACACAAAAAGACATCCGAACACTGTTTCTGCCTTTTCTTTTGTTCACAATATCACACAGAGACTGGAATTACCCACTGRAAAAGGCAAACATAATGTAGAAACTACAAGGTTTCCAACAAGATATTCGTGCAAGCCGAAGCTGCAAATCYGCTCCAGGAACTGCCACTGACATTTTTGTATACCAGGGTTTCTTTCTGCCTTTTGTCTTTTTACTCTTGCAATGGCTTTAAAGAGGATTTCTTCCTCTCTGTGGCCCTGCAACTACCGGTGTGAAATACTGAACTTGCGTGTGCTCTGTTTTTACAGCTTTGCTTGCCTGCTTTGTTTCTTTTTGGAGATTAGTGTCCAGTATATTGTGTTGTTAATGAAGAAATGTAATGTATATCAGTATGTATATCAGTATGTATCTTAAGATGAGTAGTAGCATAGAAAGCAMATGCTCTAACGGTATTTTTAGAGGSAGGTAAGCGAAGTGCTAAGAGATCTAAATGTCGAYGTCCTTSTTCTTTCTACAACTGAGCRTAAGCTGAGGGTGTTTGTCACTTCAGTGGTTAGAGTATAATAAAGAAACACMCGATGATTTCATCAGATTTTATAAYATGCATCTACCCATTTARCRTTAGCCATGGCAATGTAGCCATTTAAACTTCTAATTTATGGTTATAATTAGCTTTTTTCTTTCATTTTCTTAACGCAGCATGGGAATATGAAGTCTTGAATATAAAACGTGGTCTGTTTAAGGCTTCTTTTTGCAACCTGTTTTATTTGTCACTAAGTTGTATTTCCTGAGACCAGACAAAATGGGACCAGYGAAATGGGATTTATATATGTATATAAAATATATATGAAATATAAAAATATTTCTGCATTTATATATATTCATAATTAACCCATAGTGTTAGGACTAGAATTACTAATACTGTCTCTGTCTTAATTTTCTTTTTCTTCAGAAAGGCACCAAACAGTAAGAAAACAGATTTGATAAGAAAAGCGATGGTGCTCAAGAAATTCAAAGTTCAAAAAAGGTGCATCTCTAAACTGAACTGAACATTGCCAAAATCTTGTTTATTCCTTTTGCAAGATTTTAGACAAAATGGTGGAAACTTAGTAAAATCAGCTTAATGAGATATTGTCTGCGGGAGCTGTTGTCACTGGACTTTGGATGTTGCGGGCAGAAACTTTGTAGCATTGCTCTCCTAAGTCTATTAATATCCCCAAAAGTAAACAAAAAAGCATTTACGTTGCAAGCAGAAAGCTCTGGGAACGTGGGCTTTGGTAGTTCATGGGATCCTGATCAAACCTTGGGCCTCTCGTCGTACTRTCTGATGAACACGGTCGGAATGACACTGGAGGGATGTTCCTGGGTTGATAAAGATGAAAAGTTAGTGGTATGAACCCTATGCCTAATGAAGCCTGGCTTCCCTCAGATTCGTCTCGCTCGGTTGATAGGCTGTCTGCTTAACATAAATTATATGTTGTACTAAACCTGCAGCTTGATGTCTTCCTCAGACAACCGAGGGAATATGAACAGGAAAAAGAAGTTCTGACTGTGTTCCGTTCGGGAAGATCTTTAATCAAAATCACTACCCCAGTGAAGCCTTTTGGGAAGAAGTGTTGCCTGTGACGTGAATTCCTTTTAAAAAAAAACGAGGCAAAAAGTAGTAATGTGAGATTTTGGGAGTGGGAAAACTGGAATGGAAAACTTCCCTGTTCAACAGGGTTACATTCCATGCTTTTTTTAAAAGTAAGTGTGTTTTATTGATTATGACGCCTGAAGCCTCTATGATGCTTTATTTTTTTGGCCAGGAAGAAGGTATCTGATAACAACAGAGAGAGCGGAAATGTGCTCAATATATAATATAATGAGATTCTAAGGAGATTATATTACTTTCTGCAGACTGAGCTGTTTTATTACTGGTGATAAGGATTTGTGGAGATTTGATTTGATGGAATTATCAGATGAAGAGATACATTTGCTTGTATTTCTGTAGGCAGTAGTAAGACAAGTCTACAGTCACTTTAGTAGAGGCAAACCAAAGGACCTGACAGACATGACTGAAAATTAAACCAACTAGATGACTAGGCTGCGCTGGAAAAGCTTTACCTATCCATATATGTACATTGTTTCTTTCAAAGTCAATATTAAAAATTAAAGTAGGCCTTCCAAAATAATAATGACTGCAAATCTGAAATTCAGATTGATGCGTGCATGTATCAAGTGTACCTTTTCATAATGTATGAAAGGAGCGTGGCAAGATGTCATATATGTGCATGTGAAAATCCCTCATAAAATAAACTTGTATTGGGAATCTCAAAGTCCTTGGTGCCTTTGGAAGTGAAGATTTAAGCTGTGACTAGATGAACTGCTATATGAGCTTGAAATCTTATTCTGTGTTAAAACAAGCTTGGTACCCACTGTCACGTAATACGGAGAGTATAATCTTCCATTTTGAGTACCAGGAAAAAGTCGGGGAAGAATATCTCTTTCTGAGGATCTCATAGAGGCTCTTAYAAAAACCTTACATAGATTTATAGATTTTCTTTTTTCCAAGAAAGAGTAGTAACTTTTCTTTAGCTGCAGGCTGGTTTTATTTCAGAATATGGTATTAGGACAAACAGGAGTAACAACTATTTTTAATTCCAGTAAGCAGAAGAGACTTTTGGAGGTAAATAATATTTCTTTTTCCTTTTAATTCTTACATGAAAGGGTTGTGCTGTTCTGCAGTCAGTGTTTGTCTGCTAGGGCAATTCAAGTGGTTAAGCACAGGTCTGTTTCATCAGGATAATGCTGCTTTGCTGTTAGCAATTATTTTCTTTCAGGGTTTGCCAATTAAGCTGATGCTGGTGAAAATATACCTAATTTATCAAGAAGAAATGCTGGGATAAAATATAGGGACCATTATATAAATTTGGAGAGAAAAAAGCATCAAGGAAAGAGTGGATGAGACTCAGGGGTACTTGGTCCATTTATGCAGCACTTTTATTCTGTGTATGCGTTCGTCCACTCGTGATACTTGAAAAAACRTGTAGCAAGGAGTCATGAGCCATTATCTCAAGTTTTAAAAAACATTTTGTTTCAGAAGAAGCAGTCCGAAATGTTTTGTGCARAGAGTGTGGTTTGTAGTGTACAATCTTTTTCTTTCCCCCTTTAGACTCTACTGGCTTGTTTGACACGTTTACGTATTGGTGAATGAAGCATCACGGCTTAGCTGGCCGCTCCTTTATCACTTGGAGTCTCTTTAGACTGACTTTTTCAAAGGCGTATGTGCTTTCAGTACAGACTTGTGGTTTGCTAGTAAAGTCCTTAAGCTTTAGGAAAAACTGAATAAAGAAGTAAGTGAGGCTGAGCTTATAGTTCCTGTGTGGGAGGCAAAATTGACTTATTCTTTGGTTACTGAGAGAATAAAAAATTCTCAAATAGAAGGCATCAGAGGAGGAAAGGGTAAGGATAGTTTGACTTAAACAAATGTTTCAAGAACTTTTGCATTAAAGTAAGATATACATATTGTGTTCAAACTAAAACATAAACCATTTATTCTCTTTATTTCAGATTTCGTTATGTGTAACTATATCTCAGTGTATCCCAAACAGCTTCCATTTTCTCCCCTAGAACATGACTGGGTGCCTGTAGTTCCGGCACTTGGTCTCTGACAGCTCCTGGACTCTGCAATAGATCTGACTGAAGTAAGCACTGATGAGACCTCTCTGCGGAGAGCCCAGGATAAAGTATGTTGTGTTGTATATCAGCATTTCATAYTGAAATAATAGTTACGCAGGTCTTGGGCCTCTAAACACCAATAGAAACCTCATTCAAAGAATCCATGAGACAGTTTATATATTTATATATTTTATATATATAATTACGTACCTGAGTACCTGATGTGTTACTGTGCATTTTGAGGTGCTTTGTTCCCTCTTTGCTTCAATTAAGAGCCAAGACCTTTTTATTATTTTTTTTTAAAAAAAAAAAAAAAACTGTCTACAGTTAAGATAAACTAGAGGATTGCAACCAAGTCTAAGTTGTGGAATTTTTTCTGCTGAAATTCCTTTTGTGGTTGCAATTGCTTATGGCACTCACTATCTTAAACTGTTTTTCATGTTTGTGAAATCAGATCTCCTTCAGTACATACTTTAGCCGTGATGCATCAGTAGGTGAAGGAACTTCCCTGCAAAGCAGCACACAATTCTTTTGGAAGAGAAGCATGAGAGAAGTATAAAGAATTTTTGGAGTAGTTCCTCAGTTGATATAAATTAGTCTAGATGTAGGTAATAATGGAACCTAAGTGATGATTAAAAGAAGAGGTGTCACAAGAAGAAACATTTTGAAGAAGGCTGTGTAATATGATTACTTTTAATAGCTGAGAAGTTGACCTGGTGATCTGAGATTCAGTTCATTTTTCCCTTTGAATTGTTTATTTGCCTGTATTCTTGATTGTTTTTATTATAGAAGTTGAGAAGGATGGCTTCTGTGTATTGAGAGGAGACTTCTGTGAGAGGATAGCATCAAATCACTATGTATGTGTGTGTGGAGTCACAGAAAGTGCTATTTGCTGTTAACTGAGAGTCTGGCCAGTTAGGTTTAATGCTTTTGATTGTAGGAAAATTTGTCACGTTTATGTCTTGGAAGGAGGTACAAATYGGTATATGCGTTTGAAACGTGCAACACTGTGTTGAAGTATGGCCAAAACAACTCATTCCCATGGTGCTGCTTTGTATACTTGATCAACTTATTAAAAGTTTACGTGTTGCTTGGCTCCTGATATGCTTACGTGACTGACATTTATTAGCCGTATCGTTCAAAGCTTTATGATCCTGGAAGACTTTAAGTGGTCRTCATGACAGATAAAAGAACAGTTTTTGAGCCTTTTCTTAAATATTAAAACAGGCTATCCCCATAGGCCATGTACATTTATTTTCCTGGATCAAGCGTCTAGCTTTGCAAAAATATAACAGGCTAGAGGGAGCATCATTGTCATTGCTTGCCTGAGAATGATGACATTGATGTGAGCCCTTCTGTCAGGGGATTAAAGTAGAAAATGTTAGTGGCAATCCATTAGGAACATGAGAATCCATTTGAAATATGGAATCAGGTGTAAACCACAAAAAAGATGCTTTATTCCTGAATTGGTTGTTGCACTATTCTCATCCCTGCTATCATTTGTAAACACTGGATTTCATTGTGGGTTGGAAGAAAAGCGAATGCTATTCTTTTTGCACTCCGAGGCAGAGATTTCAGCTGGCATACTGATACTCACTTTTTTATTATTTATTTATTTTTATTATTTATATATTTTTAAAAAAAAAAAAAAAAAGACACCTGGGTGTTTCACAGGATCTGAAATCTGATCCAGGATGTTCCCGTCCAGCCAGCTTATCTCAGGTTTGACCGTCGTCGCAGCTGTCGGTTGTGTGCTGGCCTGTGTGAGGTGGGTTGGCGGCCGCAGCGATGCTCTTTGTCCGCAGATGCTGGTGATGCTGCAGCTCCTTAACAGGAAACTGGCCTCTGCTGAATGGCAGTCTCGGTTGAAGTGCCAACACTAAGTAAGTCTGAATAACCTTCTATGTGCAAAGCTGCCTGCAGCATCTAGGGACAGAAAGGGGAGATAATGACTACAGCTCTTTTTGTAGAGGATGATGGAGAGGGGACAAAGCGAAGACAAGACAAGATGGGAAGTGAAATCAAAGCTTCAGATGTTAATTTCTTTCTAAAATACTGGTTGTCTTTGTTTTTTTAAGGTCTCCTTTTCAGTCTTTCAAGAGTCACTGAGCTCGTAGGATTCCCCA
>NW_028185040.1:2266014-2291197 GCF_003343005.1 Rhea americana | reverse complement strand
TTTTTCCCTCTCATACTAAAATTGAACCTTTTTGGTGTGAGAACTGCCATGGATTATTTGTATCTTGCTGTGTGAATACCCAGGAGCAGACTCATCTCCAAAGTACATGCATATATTTCTGTGGGAAAACAGAGAGAGGGAAAGCACACTATTGCCAGTCTAATGATGTTGGTTCTAAAAAATGACTAATAGTGTGTTCAAGATAAAACTCTAGGATTTATTTTATTTGCTTTTTGTGTGTGTGTGTTTTTTTTTTTTTTAGTAATTGGATTTATATTTTGAAGCTTTCCTTTGAAGCCATAGAGACTTGAAGCTTTTGTTTTTGATGTGAAACCTGAGATTTTGCTAGAATTGCTTGGCACCAGAAACTGGAGCTTTTAAGTAAATGTCAAATAATGAGAAGTTCATGCCTTAAACCACAAGAGTTTGGCAACATTGAGTGTGCTGGTAGTCTTAAAACAATGSTATAATCCATTTCCAGTGGTTTGTGGGAGTCTGATGAGTTAATTAATAAAGATAGCAAAGCTATCTTTATATGTCTGAATCATGTATGTATTGCGTAGCAGAAATCATGACTGATCTGACCTTTTTTTCGTGGGAGATCTTCTCAGTATGTTCAGAGGTCTGAAATATACTGCAAAATCCTCCTATCCACCTAGTTCTAGCATATGGCTTGGTGCCTTGAGCCACTTTTGTGAGTGGAGAATCATCACAGGATGAGAAGGATCACAGCTTGTCAATACTGCCTACACCAGCCATTTTTCAGTTCCAGTAGCCATTCAGCTGCAATAATTTTGCTTTTTGGCTCAGCAGCTTTATTGCCAGGAATTACCTGGGTTTCGCTCTTGCAGGATTGTGTCCTGTGTGCTGCTGCTAAAGGTTAGGCGAAGTTGTTGCTTCACAGGATGCAGTATGTTGCTTGGCCTTAAAACCAGTCATCTTTTCTGGGAGGATATTTGGGGCATAAGGATCTCAAAATTCCTGCTTCAGAGATCATAATATGCGTGATGTCTGTGACACCTTCAAAGGTAGCCCCGATGCATGATCCAGAAACGKCTGTCTCTCCTGTGGTGGGCTTTTTCAGACTGTCAGAAATCTCTCTGTTTAATTTCAGTTTATCGTCACCTATCAGTTGCTCATTGAGGAGAGGGKTTTTTTTTAGTGTTTTTGCTCATCTTGCTATATTCTGCACAACTTTCTTGACAGCTCTTCTTCTGAGCATAGTTTTTAAACTCTTGTATTAAATTACATGTCTTCTTTCCTGCAGAATTCTGGAACCAATGTGGTATGTGTTAGGTGAATGCACACAACTGTCCACGCCTTGCTTCGTCCCTTTCTTCTTGAGTTCTGGCAGTATCTGCTGCAACTCGATAGTGTCCTCAGCTTCTAAAGTGAAAATCCTATTAATAAAATAACTTAAGAAGTACTAGTGTTTCCATCCCAAAGCATATACTGATCAACTGGTGCTACTAACCAATTCTGTCATTTCTGTTGAAGTGGTTCTACAAACATCCTGKTGGGCATCCTTGTTTTCTCTGTTTACTGCTGTGTGGGATACCAAACTGCTTCAAGGAATGAAAGGTTCAAATTTTGTTGCAAGCTCCTGTAGACCATATCTAAGAGCCCAGCATCYGTATAAGATTTTGCTCGCTTAGAAACTGCAAAGGTTGTTGCTAGGCAAAAATAACCTTTCCTATTTCCACCCGAGGATCAAAAACACGACTGCATGTGTTCTGCCGCTTGCGTCACTTCAGTACTTGAAGGGTTGACAGTCAAATCACTGCTGACATTTCTGTTGATGTGCACGAAAGAGAATAATTGAGTATGTGTTTTTCCATAGCTGTGCTGTCACTGCAGGACTGACAGTGCCACACAAGTAAAATGTGTGTTCATAACTGAATAACCAGATATCCTGGATACATGCAAGGAAYGGCTACTTATTTCTAATCAAAATGTCTCACTTTATATCGATATTTTGTGATCAGTTCCTTTTTGCTATTTATACATTCCCTGAAGTATTTTATAGAAATATGAATCCCTTTGAAAATCCACCCAAACAACCAGGAGTGTATTTTACGTATTGTAATATGTAAAAGATTAGTCATCACTTTTGCATTGCCTAATGAAGGAGGAGGAAATTTATATCGAGGAAAGAGAGARAAGCTTGACTGTAAGTGCTATATATCTCAGCGTTTCTTTCATTGTTTTTGGTTTTTGGCCAGAAGATAATTATGATTTTTTTTTTTAAATAATCCTAAGAAGCATTGTCAGTGCAGATTTGAAAATGCTAGCTGCRCACTGTAAGCTTCTTTTTTCCACTTGCTTATGTCTTTTGGGGGAAGTCTATGGGTCTTTTGTTTCAGTTTAACATTGTATRGTCTTCTCATAATTTACCAGTGAAAAATGATGTTGGCACCAGAAATGTTAAGTGCAACAATGTGGGAAGTTCAGTTTATTAAAAAAAAAAAAAAAAGTCTTTGGTAGAGCATGATAAGATTATGTTGAGCATCTGTGGCACAGGACCAGAAATGCAGTTTATCGGAGTCCTGGCAAGTCCCTCCACTTGCTGGATGTGATACTCTGTTTGGTTTGTTGTCTGCTTTTTGGTTCGCTCCGTTTGTTTATTTTTGAATAGTTAATTCACAGCACATGGTAACACTGAAGAATCCTAAAATAATTTGGTATAGCTATCTATTTCTCCCTTTTGAGCTTTTTGATTTTGCAGTGTTGTGTTTCCTGGCTGTTCTTTTTCTGGGTGAAAATGTAATACACTGCATTTGCTTCCCACTTCATGCTCCTTTTGAAGAGCGGGGATACAGGATAATGGAATATGGTTATAAGGAAGGGTTCGAAGTTGGTTGTTTTTTATTTTGTCTTTCTTTTTCCTGTGATATTGGCTCTGTGAAATAGAGTTGCAGGTGCTTGAGAAAGTCTTCCATATTTTGTTGTTTTTGCCACTCATCACTGTMATGTTGTCGATCCTGTAAGTGCATTTTTCTGTGACATATTTCTGAAAATGTCCTGCTAGGTATACAGAAAAGTGGGTTTGAAGACATACTTTGTATTAGTCTGTAAAAATGAAGTGATTTGAAGTGAGGAAATATTTTTACGTATATAAACCTGAAGGATGATAGAAGTTTATTTAAGTCTGTTCTTTGCCTCCATGTGACTGARATTCTGGAGAGTGCATAAGTTGATTTTGAGAAATGTTAAATTTAATTTCTGGCTTCCAAAGTTTGGGAATATTAATATTGTGAGCTGCAATGCACTGTCACATATTGTACAGTGATTATAAGCATGCATAATTTAAAATATGCATCAGAAACAAGGAGTCTATTAGAGTTAGGTCATTTGTAGCCCCCACCCCAGGCAGAGTAGTACTTATTTCTTCCCCTTTGCTGTTTTTGTGTTTTCACACCAATTGCCTCAATTTTTATACATATGTAAGGCTTGAGAAGAGATGCCTGTTGCTTCAAGGCAGTTCAACATGTGGCTGTAGTTTGTAAACCGATCAGATGTCCCAAAATGCTTCTCTTTTGTTTGAGTTATTTAGCATGGAAACACAAATCTAATGAACAGCATATACTGCATTGCTGAGGCAATGCTTTCTTCAAACTTAGGTTCTGAACTGTAACCTGKAAATGTCTTTTTTTCCTCCACGATGCCTCAAAAGGGAAGGTTTTTTATTTTTTTCTTGTTTGGAATGAGATAAAATTTCTTCCTTTTCCTCCTCCTATTCTTGATCATTTCAACTTTTGCTCAGCTTATTAAATCAACATCTGAATTCGCTGCCCTAGTGAAGGAGGTCACTTTCTAAAAGCACTCACCTAGCTTCTTTTTCGGTATTGTTTGAATACCGAAACTTCAATTGGAGCTGAAGCTGTAGTTAAAAAAACAGACGAGTCCTTTATGCTCATGCCCTCATTGATTTCTGTTGAAGCAAACAGATGAGCTTATATATAAATATGTATGCATACTTTTTTTAATGAAAAGTGCTGGAATTCACTAAAAAAGGTTAAAATTGAAGTGAGTAATCTTCAATGCATAATGCAATTGTTAATTTTAGCACTTTGCGTAGGAGCTGTTATGACTTGAACAGCCGGCTCTAGCCTTCATTAGAGAAGAAGCAGGCAGTTTTGAAACAGGTGGAGCTGGATCAAGCTGTGAAAGTGATTTGCTTGAAACTGGTCATTAGCCTTGGAAATCTGGTCCTATCTATTGCATCCTTAATCCTACCATGATTATTACCATTATTATTATTTACTTTCCATCTTTTTTCCAGGTTGACAATGATCCATCAAACTCTCTGAAGGACCAGCATGGAGATTGGCATTCTGAACTGTTAATGGGGACATGGGACTCACGTTGTCRTTGATCATTTGCGTGGACTTACCCAGCGAAGAGCAGCAGAAGACGTTAGAAAGACAGTGGGAATTATAGCAGTTTTTCAGGTAAATGCTGCCCTTGTTCTAGCTAGTAATTTCTGGCTATGTTTTTGTGAACATTGTGTAAGYGTGTAGAAGAGCTCCAGGGATGGGATGTACCTGAAGAACTTGTGYGTATGTGCGCACATTTTTGATGCAAGTCCGTAACAAATTTAAGGTTATTTAACAAAAAAATTTCAATTCCTATCATCCATCATATTTTGAAATTTCAGCAAGGCACTTGAAGTTTTAATTGTAACTGCAGAGTAGCCAATAACATTATCCTTCTTAGGGGGAGGGCGTAGRAGGAATGAGAATAACTCGAAGCTTGAATTGTTTGCTGTGATCCAATTTGCAAGCCAAATACTCAAATTGATTTATATATGAAATGTGTAGTTTAATATTTCGCAAAATCCACAGTSCTTCTCAAAACAGAAGATAGTATTTTATATATTATGTAGGAAAAATTGTAATACTTTACTTATTGTCAAAAGGAAAGCAAAAGTTCAAATAAGTAGGGTTTTCAAACTTAGGGTGTTTTCTTCTTTTGGTTAAGCAAAATATAGTTTAAAAAAATTGAAGGTAAGTGACACCAGATCTGTTAAATGTTAATTTATAAACTGTATTAAAAAAAAGGAACCTGCACACATGATGAAGTGTAGTTTTGCTTAATAACCACAGTTTCACTGTTGCACTGTTAAGAAATGGCAAGCTATTCCAAGTCCGTTTTTGAAATAACGGCTCTTCTCTTCTGCAGTTTTTTTTTTTTCTGAAAATGCATTTTAAGCCAATGAAGGGGGGAGTGAGGTTACTCATGCGTCTCATTTGACAATTGATCAGTGGGGGAGGCTTGGAGAGGGAGTTGTAGAGAGGAAGAGAAAAAATAATAATAGGCTTTAACTTTGAAAAACCTTTAAAGCTTCTGTACAACAATGCATTGTGAGCTGAGAATAAATGCAGTTTGGTTAAGATATCTTCMTTAGAAATACCTGCCAAAGGCTTCCTGTAGGATTTCCAGAGTTGCTGGAGAGTGACATGGGGTTTGGAAAGAGGCTTATGATTTTAATAATGGAGCTGTCAGTTTGATGCCTGGAAAAGTTAACCCTGAGAACTTTATTGCCAAATTTAATTTTGTATTTATGTTGAATTATTACCTCCTCAATGTTTTTCTTTTTTTCCTAACTAGTGATGAATACCGTGGCTTCTGCTATGTACGGAACCCATGGCTGAGTGCTAAAAGCCTGAAGTATTTTTGTTGCCTCCTTTTTTTTTTTTTTTTTTTTTTTAAAAAATNAAAAACAGAAACAAAGTAAAAACCAAGGTCTAGAGGAGCAGAGCGCTGATGTGCTTGAGCTGCATGTACCAGTGGATCTCTTTCTGCCAGGTGCCTCTGAGCGTTTTTGAGAAGAGTCCCTCGCCGTTCCTGGCTGCAGCTGTGGAGGGCCCGGGACTGCACCGCAGGGAGGTGCGGGGCTGGGGAGCACCTTGCCTGCAGCCCGTCTTCACCAAGAGCATTTAGATTGAAGCTATGTTTGTTTAACCTGACTCGGTTCTGCTGTTATCTGATACTGTTGATTCAGTACATCTCTTCAGCTGGACCGTGCCTAGCTTTCAACTCCAGAGCTGCTTGTTTTGGTTTGTTTATCAAAGGAAATGAAATGATTTGGGAATTAAAAACAAAAATTCACTCTCAATATTTGTGTGTATGTGTATGTATGTTTCTGTGTGGTATCTTGGCCTTACAGGTCACCAAATCTTGTTACTTTAGTTTCTGTCTGGAAGAATGTCTGAGCAAGGTAAATTGAACCAGGAGACAGCAGAGGAAGCTGTGAAAGAGCAGGAGACTGCCTTCTCCGAAGCGACCTCAGACAACTGTATCCTCAATAAATCTGAAAGCTCGGAAGTAGAGGAAAAGGAGGAGAAGTTGAGCGATGCCAAGACAGAGCTGCAGGTAAGACAGGAAAAGTGAAAGACTTGCTTTAAATGTCGGTGTGTTACTATTGCCTTTCCGTTTCCATGATCCTTTCTACTTGGCTATATTTCCTATAGTCTTCTCTAATAATTTGAAACTGATTTTTTTTACCTATTTTTTTTCTCCCTGTAAAATAAATGTTATTCTTTCATTTGCTTTTCAAGCTATTTAGCCTGATTCATAGGCTAATAATATTCATACTATTAATTTTTCTGAGAAGTTAATTCCTAGACAGCTGTACTAAAATTTGATGAAATATTTGTCTGTTTTTTTTCTTTTGGAGGATTTATAAAACTACCTTGATCTCATGAATTTACAGATAATATTAATGAATAAATACTTAATGTGTTGTTTGGTTTGTAGGTGTTATTGCCAACAAAAAGTTGTTATGCAAAGCTTAAGAAGATAATTTAATAATAAGACTTTATTAAATTAGGAATTTCGATCCTTTTTGCTCAGCCGAATGTAAAACAAAGGGAGAGACTACAATGTAAGAGGGATTTGGAGGAGTATTTACTTAAGTATATCTCTTTTTGTATTTTTATTACATGTAAAATTACAGGACACTGCACAGTCTGTGTTGTAYAAACATGATTCCTGATTTTGCTTGCTTTCCATACTTGTTTGGGGAACGTTGTTTTTGCAGTCAGCACATGATAAAAATTTTAGGARTGATTTAATCCATGTATCCGTTGGTAACGTTCTTGCAATGTACATTTTCCACTGAAGTGGTAAGTGCTTGTACTTTTTCTGTACCCAGAAACGAGGCTCAAACCAGCAGAAAAAGAGATCTAAGGTAAGGGTCCATCTCTATTTGAAATTGCATGCTGAGCTGCTGTGCTAGGATCAAGAGCTTCATTCAAATGTCTGTTTGCAATTGAAATGATGGCCTTTCATCAGTTGTTTTCGTTTTTCCTTTTACTCCATAATCTTGTCTCACAAAGGTAGAGGAGTTCCTCYAGATATGATATATCTGACTTCCCTTTGTCTATCCATCATACTTTTATGCTGCTGGACTTGCTAGTGTATGTACTTGCAGGGGTAGACAGCTTATGCCCTTGTGTATGCTACTAGGGAAGGAAAAAGCTCATTCCTTTTCCTTTAGAAATTAACATTTTTGTTTGAATTTTATTTAAATTAAATACTCTTAACTTCAAGGAGCAGAGACTGCCTAGCTCTCTTCCTCCCAGTCACCTTATCTTGGCATAGGGAAAAAACACTTTGGAATATTCCAAGTGCAGATCATAAAACTTGCACATTTTATTGTCCACATTCAGGTCTGTTGCTTTTGGATACCACCAAGGACCCAGAAAAAACCCTTTGGGTTTAACTTTCTGTTGGATTAGGTTTGGTGTTGCATTATCTGTTCTTTGCTTTTGCCCATTTATAGCAGAAATGTTTAAAAGCAAAAAGAAACCAGCTGCCTTCCCTATGTGGCAAATTGCTCATTGCTCTGTATCGTTTTCTGTCTACATCTAAGGCAGATTAAATTTTACTGGCTGAGTAGGCAGGTAGTTATTTGCGGTGTTTATAGATGGCTGGTGTGTGGAGACTTAGGGTCAGTAGTAGTTTTCTTTGTTTTGTTTTCTTTCTCTCTTGTTCAGTCAGGAGCTAAAGGAAAACTTGTCCGGAGTCTTGCTGTGTGTGAAGAGTCGTCCCCTCGCCCAGGAGCAGAAGGCCTTCATGATAATCAGGTACATTCACAATCATTGCTGTTAGCTTGCATGGTTGACCTCCATGTTCAGTTGCATGACTRTGTTACTTAGTTGGGCATTTAACAATGTCTTTTTTGGGGAAGAATTACATCCTGACAATGCATACATTTTTATGAAGGTATCTGGCTTAGCGTGAACTTTATTTTGAAAAATCAAAATAGTTTTACAGTATGTCACAGGGTATTGTTTGCTTTTTTTTCCAGACCCCCTGAAAATTTCAACAAATGGAAACGAATTCAAAAGAATTCAGATTTTAAAATTAAAAAATAGTAACAAAAAGAATATTAAAATGTTCTTTTCTCTAAGGCTATCTCTTTCGAGGCTACACCAGATAAAAGTTTATATCCCTGTCCCCAGCTTGAATAAAATATACAGATCCTTCACATTCTAACCTACCTTGGTAGAGCCAAGGGTGCCTCATGCTGAATAGCGTTCATTTTCTAAACACTTGTTGTAGACTTTTTGATACAGAAAAGCATGTATATGAATTTATCTGTACTGATAGTGTTGTATTCCACCCCACACCACCTCACCCTGGATATTCTAKCACTCAAGATAGTCTTCGTAGACTCATTTTTGAAAACAAAAAAGCAGAACTAAAAACATGCTTTTTTGTTTGCCTGGTAAGAGAAGGACTTCAAAAATCAAAACCAAAATATTGTGAGCACTGCCTATAAATTATAAGATGTGTATCTGCAAATGAGATCAGCCATAGAGAGAGTTTAAGCCTCTGTGAGCCTAGCACAAAAACAAAATCACATTTAAGTGTACTTTCTTGCAGTTTCCTCTATTGACTTGAAATGAAACAAATTCAACTCTCCTCTTGTCTCATAAGTATGGAGAGKTTTTTTTWWTTTTTTTTTATTTTTATTTTTCTTTACAAAAGACCAAAACCAAGGTTGTTCAGCAGGGGGACTTCTACGTGTTCTACTGCTCTACAATGATGCTTATGCAGTAGATAGGCAGGTTATTTTATCAGTTGTTCTGTTGTAGGTATATGCTTTTAGCTTGACTTGCATTACTCAAGGTGCGTGGCCTTTGTTCTGCTTTTATTTGTACTTTCTATTGTTTAATGGAGAATGAGAAGGAGAGTAATATAAAAGAGATTGTATTAAACATCRCATGGTAGTTTATAATGTACTGCACAGGACATGTGTTAAACGTCACTGAGACGGGCAGGTTTTGAGGTAAAATGCCTCTCAAATCGCACCCCGATGCCAGACAGAGGAGGGATTCCTTTTGCACGCAGCCTCTGGTTGTCCCCGATTTTGACCAGGTACGACAAACACTTCTTTGACCGTGTTGAAACATTTGAGGGAGATGAAATGCCTCCCCGGACCCACGTCTGTCTCCTAAAGACAGTTGGCTTGGTATAACGAATTAGAGAGGAGCTGCRTTTTGTTCTCACTGGCCTCTTCCTGGTGCATTCCTGGTGAATGCAGCACAGCTTTGCAATGGAAAACCAGACCTGTAATCTCCTCCTTGGACTGGCTGAAGGATACAGAAAGTGTTATGCCAATCGAAACACTTCTAGCTTTTGTTATAGAGGAGAAAAAGCCTATTTTCCGTTTGTTTTTTTTTTTATTATTTTATTTTAATGGTTTACAAGCACAGGGAATTCATTACCAGAGAATGTACGGTACATTGCCAGAACTACAGAGTATGGATTGTACTGCAAACTTGATGTTTGTATTTATATTTGAATACTTGCCTTCATTTTCCTGTGTAGGAAAAAAAAAAAACTTGTTTACCTGTATTACTTGATCTTGAACGCTTACCTGATGGTTTACTATGTCCTTATTTAAAAGGAGTGTTGCCTTTAATGTTATACTATTGGCCTATAAGTGTATTATTGCAACTTGAACATTTATTTTGTTGTTCATTATACTTACGTTGTATCAATGTATTTATTAACATTGTATTTTATTATTGAGAAAAACCAATAAAAATATAACAAAATATACAATAGACTGCTTTCACGACTCTACAGCCCTTTCGTGTCATTCTTCTAGTGCAGACATGTATTAGTATGTTGTATGTAAACTAGGAGATRCTGTATGTTCATATATGTGCTTATGTGTGAAGTCTATCGTTTTTCTTTTCCTCAAAATAAGTGCATTTTAGCAGCCACTTTATAGCTTAGGATTGATGTCCTGAGAATGGAACGGCCAGTTACATTTTTCTCCTCTATTTTGAAAAGCTAATGGCACAGTCGCTCTACTTTGGGCAGTGCAGGGACTCTAGAGTTACCCTGTGGGGTCTTTTGGCAGTGGTTCACCCAGAGTTTGTCATTTGAATGACAAAATCAAATTGAACTGCCATTTCAAGTGAAGGCATAATGTTATGTTAGTCCTCCGAGTCCTCTGAGCAGGTTAGCAAGCATTTTTCTATGTATCCTTATCTCAAGTGACCAGGAATTCCCACTCTTTCCATGTGTACACTCAGTTTTCATCTAATGTTTTCATTCAAAGCTAACRAAAGTGGACAGTAGTTCAGGTTAATATTTTGGCTCGAGGGCTTTATTTCTCTTTTTACAGTGCTTTTTCTCTCAAGTCTGCTATACYGCATTTGAGCTTCATTAAAAGTAGATAATGATTAAGCTGAGAAATTACTCAATTTCTGTCTTACTGTGGCATGTTTATGCTGATAGGCTTGTTCTGTTAGGGTTTTGTCTTACGTGTGTTGTGGTGGCTGATTTGTAATTTTTTAAAAAATCTAAAATTTGTAATAACGACTGAAGGCATCATTTGAATTCAGAATGGTCTGATTTCTTAAAGACGCCCCTTAGCTTAAAGTTTTTGTGTGGTAGTATTCTTTGGAAGAATGAGGTGGAAGAGAATTTACTAGCATTCAAAAAATTCTTTTTTTTCTCCAGTATTGGTAAATTTGRATTTCATTTACATGATGGCTGAAATTTATCAGATATGCAGGACTCTCATAAATTAAAGAAAATTGTATTACTAGGGAGTTTTGCAACAGCTTAAATCATGTATTCATTTGTACACATTTAAACATACAGTATTGTTCTGGCCATTTTTCTTCAAAAGGATGTGAATACTGCCATGTGTCTTTTAATTTTGTACAATGAGATTCTTTTCTTTTGAAGCTATAATGATATTATTTATATATTTCAAGAAATACTAATTTATCTTTTGTTGAAACAAAAAAACCCACAGAATAAAGTTGTAAGTGGAGAATAAAAAGTTATTAGAAACAAATCTGAAAAGGCAAGCCAGCATGAATTCTCAATTTTAATCATTTTTTTTCTTCTTAAACTGAAGCATACTTTCCAAGGAATTCGGAGGCTCAGAAATACTAAAGTTTTGAGGATAAAATTAATGAAGCCTTGGAGAAGTTTGCTTAGCACACTTCATTTTAAAATTGCAGTGCATGTTTTCCCTCCTCTGCAAATGGCATGCTTGCAAGTGTCTTTAAATAAAAAGCACCCGATAATTTAATAAGCAGTCTATGTGCACGTGAGTTTATCGTTTGCTGGTACTGTGGTACTACCAGAGCCTAGAAACTCAGTCTAACTGATACTACATTTGTGTGTCCAGAACAGCTMATGTCAATCTGCAGGATTTTTAGTGAGGAGGAAAAAAATGTTATGTTTTTCAGAAATCTATCCATTGATCATTATTTAACATATTTGATATTTACTAAATTATAGAATTATTTAAAGAAGCGCTCATAAAATATAGTTCATTCTTTTAGCAGCTCTTGAGTGAGAATTACTGAAGTGGAGAATAATGTGCCTTTAATGAGAATAGACTAAAAGCTTGTAGTTTGCAAATGTTAGGGAATAAATAAACCTACCAGTAGAATTTGGCCTTTAAGATGTCATTATTATCCTAGAAAAATTAATTAATTAATTTTTCAAATAGGAAAGAAATGTATCTGGCTTCAGCTGTTCTAGCTATTTACAGTGTAATGCAAATCTCTGCAGGTTGGAAGCCATGGAAAGTTCACTGAATCTGGCCCTAAATTTATCCTTTTTTTTTTTTTTTTTTTTTTCTTTTTTTTTTTTTTTTTTTTTTTTTTTTTTTTTTTTTTTTTTTTTTTTTTTTCCCTCCACCCTCACAGGAATCCATACAACTACAGCTCTCAAGTTTTCCTAGCCTCCAAGAAGAAGATAAATCTAGTAAAGATGATTCCGAGAAAGAAAAAGAGAAGGATAAAAATAAAGATAAAAACAGTGAAAAAAACAAGATCAGAATGTTATCAAAAGGTGAACTTAAAAATATTTAAATTGTTACTTTTGTAGAAGTGTGTGTGTGTGTTTTTATAAGCATATATGTGTGTGTATAAATACACAATGGAAATGTTTTTATACTTTGAAAAATTCAGAACATGAAATGTATATGTGTGAGTTTTTCATATAACTGCTAGACTTTGAAAGAAAGAACTCTTCCAAACAGAAGTTTGAGGTGATATTTATGTTTTTTCATATCAAATCATTCTTTTGCATATTTAAGTGTGTTGATGTGAACATATACGTGTAAATATGTGCATGATTGTATGAAAGATAGGTGTGAGGCTACAATACACTTTTTCTTTTCCTAGTAAGGCTAATATACTGGCATGTCCTTTGTGCAATGCAGGCAGCAGAGCAATACCCTTTAATACAGCTCCTCTCCCATAGAGAATCCCTTTAATGCTATAGAGAAATCCACCCAGGCCTTTAACCTGTACTACAGCCTGTTAATAGAAGTCTCCATYGCCTATTACACTTATGACTTCTTCAGAACAGGTTTTGCTCCTAAACTTTTGTCTTTGGTCGATGGTACCAAATTACAGTGTAATCTCTCAAAAATAATCGTTGCCTACCTGGATGCAGATCCGCAGCTAGTGTGAATTGTTAGTTGGCTTCAACGGAGCTATCACAGTTCACCCCAGCTGGAGGATCTGCATCTGCGTGTGAGTCAGGCTGCGTACCAGTGCTGAAAAACTAATTCTGACTACTGTCACGCATCGCTGTTACCTGCCCACTCTCAGACGTCATTGGATTTTGGTCTATTAATGCAAATAGAATTCCCACGGGCAGGATGCCTCATTCTCCGTTTATGCAGTGTGTATTAAGTGATTCAAAGGTTTACCAATTGATAGTGTTTTTTTTTCCCTTTTTTTTTTTTTTTTTTTTTTTTTTTTTTTTTTTTTTTTTTTTTTTTTTTTTTTTTTTTTTTTTTCTTTTTTTTTTTTTTTTTTTTTAATGTAGTAGTTGAAGAACTTGGAAGGGACTTGACAGGCTTTAAATGTTTCCTGTGATTTCTGGAATGACTAGCACTTTGTATCAGTATCTAAATTTGGTACTGTGTTCTCAGTGGAACAGTAAGAGGAAGCATGAACATCTACCTGGTGTTTCCTGGAGTAGATAGATNGCCTGAGTTCCAAATGGCCTGAGTTCCAAATGAACATTCTCTTTCTTGAAAATATGCTTACAGGTTGTTGCTGGAAAATGGAATTTGATTTATGGTATAGCTTAAACTTTGCTGTTGAAATGAAATAAATGAGTGGGGGGTGTTTTCTTGTTYTTGCAGATTGCAGTCAAGAATATACAGACTCAACAGGCATAGATTTGCAYGAGTTTCTGATTAACACATTAAAGAATAACCCCAGGTAGGTATTTTTTGCATTATAGTTGGCACTCCTGAAACAGTTTTACTAGTTTTGGAGATTGTTATGAGGAAAAAGTAAAAGAGGTAGGATGTTAACTGAGCAGAAAGCTATCAAAAGTCAATAACTCCTATTCCCTTTCCACTTACCCATTGCTTAATTTCACCTTTGGTGACATCTGGTTTTTGTCCTTACCTTCTTTGCATATGCATCTAGATGATTTTAGTAGTAGTGTTTTCTAACCATTGCAGTTGGAGATCTGTTTATGAATATAAAGTAGTTTGCTTTTGGCAGTGTTGTGCAGAATTAAGATCCTATACCTAGTGCCAAATTTTCCTTTTGGTATTCCTATAGTTTCCATTTGGAGTAGCAAGCTCATCTCAATGTTGAATTGGCTTCTAAATGTCTGAGGAAGGATCTGTACCATTTTTGTGTGTTGTGCTTTAAATGCTCGTTTCAATTGAATCTGTTAAATATGTGCCACATCATTCTGCAATTATAGGAAAAACAGGAATAATTAGGTACGTAACAGCTTGCATAACCTTTTGTATTGATGACAGAAGGTCCCTGAATTGTTTTTTCTGCACCAAAAAAGAAAAAAAAAAAAAAAAAAAAAAAAAAAAAAAAAAAAAAAAAAACGAAGGAGTGATGGACTCTGTCAGGCTTAGAAAAATTTTGTGTGTGGGAATACACTGGGGAAATTTTCGAATGTTTTCTGGCAGGAAGTGAAAAAAAGAACATCTGAGAACTTTCAAACAGAGCATTTTGATTGAGAAATGCTGCAGCATTGCCTCCCGGGAGCCATAGTTCAAAGACATTGATCTCTGTGGACTTTCTCTGACTAGATTAGATGTGCTTAGTCTCCTTACTTGCAGATCGATGCATAGTGAAAGATACGTTTCAGACAAAATGGTGAAAATTTCTTTGGATAGCAGTCCTCATGAAAGAGCTACATTAGCTGGGAATCTCATTTTTTCCATCAAAAAATGGTGAAGAAGCACCAAAGCTCTTCGTGGCAATCAATCTTTCTAAACAAGACATTGATCAGAGCCCTGTGGGTGGAAGCACTCTCAGACCATATCTGAATGCAAGGAAGAACTAAATCTGTCGCTTAGTGAAAGTGCAGAAAAGCAGACTGGAGTCTTCTCCAGATGTGCCAAAGCAAAGCACATTTCATTTTGAATCAAGATGGCTGACAACATCTGTAAATTTGTCATACAAATATTGATACATCTATTTTTTAATCTAAAATGGTTGCTGGTAGTTCATGCTACAAATGCTTGCATTTCTTTTTGACAGGGACAGAATGATACTCTTGAAAATGGAACAGGAAATTATTGATTTTATTAGTGACAACAAGTAAGTTGAGCTCTGTGCTTGGTTAAGTCGTGTATGTGCATTGTAATGCAAGCTGTCTGAGGGAGGTGCTCATGTGAACCACAGTGCTAGTGATGCTCTTACTAGCACATTGCAAGATCAGACTTTTATTTCTTGACACATGGTGGTACTGGTTAAAATACAGCAGATGTAAGAGAAACCTTTGCTTTGTGTTGTGTCACAAGTTTTCAGTGGCTTCCACTGGCTCTATCCAGGCCCAAAAATGTTACTAAAAGCTTTCAGTGAGAGGATGCAACTCAGTTATCTCTGAATAGAGATGCACAGATGTGCTAGCCTGAAGTTTTGCCTGTTTACTACATTATTGCAATGTATTGAAAATTAAAATTGAGCTTTGGTGGAAGGAGTCTTTGCTACTGTGTACTCTTTTTAATAAAATGTTTCTGCAGGTTTAAAAAATAGAGTAGGAGGAAAGGAAGAAAGAATGCTGATGGGAAATAAACATTTTGTCAGTAAGAGAGGAAAAAAAAGAGTATTTGCCAAACTAGATCCCTCCAGCATCACCCTGCATCTGACCTTTGGGAGAAAGGCAGAAAGGAGTCATCAGTATCTCAGCAAATCTACGCTACTGTTTGTACAGAGTGTGGCAGTGGGTGGGCAAGTTCTTCATGGTATATGAAACACCCAGTTGATACGGTGTAGCATGAGCTTTGTTTGTCCAAATGTAGTGCATGGAAGTGTGTTTATAATAAATTGTAAATACAATTGCTTTCCATTGCCTGCTTTGCTGTAGCAAACATTTATGTCTAAATCCACAAAGTAGAAAATTTCAGTTAAATTACTGTCCACTGAATTATAACAAGTATTGCTGTTGTCCTTTAACTATAGCTCTGAGGGAAATGTAATTATCAATGCTATTTTATTTTTTGTAGTAATCACTATAAAAAGTTCCCTCAGATGTCATCATATCAGAGGATGTTAGTGCACAGAGTGGCAGCTTACTTTGGAATGGATCACAATGTGGATCAAACAGGAAAATCTGTAATTATCAACAAGACCAGCAATACAAGAATGTAAGTAGCAACCCTGTTGTTCCCTGTTGTTGTTCCCTTCTACAAGAGCTGGTTTCTACCATGACTGCCTGATGCGTTTTATATCTTCTTTTTTTTTTTTTTTTTGGTGGGGGCAGAACGGGAGTGCAGGGTTGTCACTACAGCTAGCACTGTGAGATAGCCGGGTATTTAAAGATATGTAGGAAGAAATCAGACTCACTTGTTCCTTGCAAGAAATTTATATAATGTTTTGGAATGTTACTTTCCTTGGCTACTTAGTGCCACTTTTACTATAGAAATGAATTCATTGCTTTAGGTGTCGCCTGATACCAAATACATATTTTCCTAAGTAACTCAAACATATTGTGAGGATAGCCTCTTCCCTCTAATTGGCCCTCTCTATTTTCAGATTCATTTTCTACCTAACCTGGTCATTTAGCGTTTGGACTCCTGCCACCACTTGACACCATTGATACCCGTTTTATTCCTCTCCTCTCCTGGTTCTAGTTTATTTTCTTTTGAGATCTTTCAGTATGACTGCAGGGGGTCATGGGGTATAAATCCCTTTGGATGGCTCAAATGAATTGAAAAATTCCTGGCAGGGTAAAATCATGCAGGCGTGCTTTATGCTCTCCTCCATGAGCGTGTGTAAAGCTAGCAGAAGCTCCCTATGAAGCGCCTTGACTGATTCAGCAAAGACAGTTGTGTGCCCGGCGCTAATTAGCATCACATTTGTTCTGCCAAGTGCCACTTCTGTATTAATAAGTGGAACCGTAGCCTCGTCTCCCTCTTTACCGACAAACTGAAGAGGAAGTAATTATAACCAGGTAATGAAGTTTTGGTATCTAGTACTGGAACAGGAAACCTCATTTCGAAATTGTATACTTCCTGTATTTAATTAGTAGGAGAAATAAAAACATCAATTGCATTTACATATCCAGTAGTTAAGGTGCTTAACTTAGACTCAGTTGCAGAGAGAAATTTCTTTTAAAATACTATTAGCTCCTATTGCAAAAGATGGAGGTCTTCATCTTGCAGAATCAGGTAGTGCCTCTACCCTAACCCAGTGGTATTTATTATTTCTGAGCCCTAAAAATTTTCCATGTATGTGAAGTGAGTGTAAGAGCAYAGACAAATGTTTTTAGATCCTTTTCATAGGCTATCCCTGAAATATGCAGGCATCTGTGAAGCAACACTTAAAAACGTCAATGTTTTTAAAGGTTTGAATAAAGCATGTTCTAACGGTCTGATTTTCAGAAGTCAAGAGAATTGCAGTAGCTTAGTAAAACTAAAAATCAAGATGCCAGGGTTTAGCCTCAGGATCTGACAATACCTGCCRCTGTGCAAGGGATTTGGATATACCTGAGAGAAAGAAAAGAAAGCTGGGTATGCAGCAAACCAGTGTTCATGTCTGAGCTGAAATGGAAGCAATTTGTAGTCTCCTCTTGAACAAAACACGGTTAGCTATATTTTAATCTTTTAGCTCTTCCTCTCTCCTTACATTTGCCCCTTTTCCTTCACATCCATGTTACCTCTGTAGTGCAAAAACTGTTACAGATCTTGCCTCACAGAATAGCGTTCTCCTGATTAACTGTGATAATGTGATAATATTGTAGTGACATCTGCCAGTGATATCTTGCTGTGTGTKGCTGTACATCTCATAGATTGGAAGTGCTGTTGGAAATGTTTGCAGCACTTYCAGGGGACATGGCATTCCCCTTCAACAGTCAAAAGTTTGTCCGAGTGCTCTGGTGAAGCTGTGGCTTCTTGTGTAGTGGGAATGASAAAGCAGGTTGGTTTATCAGGCACTGAGTGGCATCTCTGTGGGCAAGCTAAGCGGACAGGACACTGCAGGGTTGGACAGACCAAAYGACCCTTTCGGCTTTGGAGGTGGGTCGTGCAAGCTGGAGGTGAAGCATGCAGCTGGACAAATTTGTTCTGACACCGTTTGTGTGTAGATGATCCAGAAATAAACATAGARCTTTCGCCTTCGATTCACTGAGTAAAGCCATTTTTTTATGTACCATATAAAATGCAATTGTTTCTTTTCTGCAGTGATTTGATGGTAGATAACCAAATCATATGGAGATAGCATTGCATCTAGGTGCTTCCAGTATGTTGTTTGCAATATTTTGATACTGTCCTAAAATAAAGCTTTGTGGAAGCTCTTTTTCATAATTGAAGGAGATGGCTTTTTTTCTAAATGTCCTAAGCTCTGACAGAAAATAGAGGTTATTATCCAGCATGAATGAGGGTTGATGAGAATTTATTATCCACAGCAAATAGTGCATTAAGATCCACATCTGAGAGAGTCCGGTGTGATTTTATGTGTTCTGCGTTTCAGTATTCTCAGAGGAAACAATTTTATGCAGTTCAGATTCAACACCAAATACAAGCAGTGTGTTGACTCTATTAATTATTACTTGGACAATGTCCAGAGTACTGGAGATTGGGACAGTGACTGTTCAGACTGTTCAGTATAGTTCAGTTACACTGTACTATAAACCTGAGTCTTGATTGTTTTATGCAAGTGTATGGAGATCCCCAGAGACAGCTATTCTTCAGAAAGTTTGTGTTCTGACAATATATTATCTCCGTATTGCATATGGTTTCCAATGGACTTTGGCTGCACACTCAGGAGAGGGAGGAATGTTTGCTTAAGTTCTTGAAGTATTTAAAAATTATGCACTGCCTGTGACTTTCTGTGTGTGTGTGTGTGTGTGTGTGTGTGTGTGTGTGCATGAGCACGTGTTTGGGAAGAGCATATGACTCTGCAGAGTCACTGTGTGGGCTTAAATAAGCACTGTGTGGCTTATTTCTCTGGTTGAGCGAGGGTTTGTGTCACTTCTTGGCTCACGCTTGCAGGTGATGAGTTGTTTCCTCCCTCCAGGCAATGAGGTGAATTTATTCTGTTCAGCAGAGACCTGTTATTCTCACTGCCTGCAGGTGCTTGGGGGCACAAATGTCAGAAGAGTTAATGGCTTTGAGATGGATAGGTTGGTTGGGAGAAGCTGGTGGTAATGCGATGTTAGAGGTACTGCAGCACAGAGTAGGGTCTGTCAAACCAGGGACAGGGATATGAGTGGAGTAGATGGGGGCATTTCATTTCTTCCCTCAATTGGCCACCTCGAGGGCAACATATGTCCACTTTTATGTATCTGTGCCTCTAAAAGTACCTGCTGAGGGGTTTGGAATTTGAGAACGTGCTTATTGGAGAAATGATGGTTGGAAGGAGAGCTCTGTTTTTGTATAGTCAACTGTGTGGTTTTATGGAGAGGGGAAAATGATGGTAAAAATGCATCAGGACTTGATTCTCCCTGGAACTGTGATTCTGGAGCTTTAGTGACCTCTCTGAAGCCTCTCTTAAAAATGTAGTCAGACTATAATAACCGCTTTACAGTCTGAAGATTATTTATTTTGAGAAGCTTAAATTAAGGTGGGTTTTGTTGTTGTTGCAGTGAGAATAACTCATACTGCTTATGAACCTTTTTTGTGAAACGGAATACAAAAGCATGGAAAAATGTCCTCGTATAGTTGAATGTTACCTCAACCTTCATAAAGATAAATGTATACTCTGGTTTTCATTAAGGAATAGTGGATTTTAAAAATACTTTATCTTTCAATTTTAAATTAAGAGTAGTTTTTTAAAAAAGAATGTTTCTCAAAAGAAGTATCATTTTATCTTTTTTTCTGCTCTCATACTTTGTGGGGTTTTTTTGAATTACAAGAGCACAAAATTCTACTTAAAATGGGACATCTACTTTGTTCAGTATGAAATTGCTTTTGTGTCACCACTGTATGTATATTTGTCTGTCATCTGTGTCTGCCTGTCATCTATCTGAAGTGTATCTAAAGATACATGAAAATGTATACGGAATTTAAGTCAGTGAAATATGATATGAACAGAAGTTTGGAATAGAGGCAATATGTTAGACAGAGGCCATTCCAAATTAGAGGCAAAAAAAACTTGGATGTGTCCCCTTTTATTCTATATAGGCCTTATAACTTCTAGAAGAAAACACTAGAAGCATTTCAGAGCATCTTTCAGAATTTGTTCATATTTTCATATGTACCGGTTCAGTCAGGATCATGCAGCTGATTATCTGTAGATGTGTGGAGAAATGCGGAGGAAGTATGTTGAAGTGCTTGATAAATGAAAAGGGTTTTCATTTGGTTTGGATCATCAAGCATGTGCCAAGTATGTCTTTACCACAGCCCACGCTAGTGTTCACATATACTTTTACATAAGCACGAGTGGCAGGGTTAGTCAGAATTGAGGAGGTGAAATGTTTGTGATATGTAATTGTTGTATTTAGATATTTTCATTCATTCTGAGCTGTAACACATTTGCTATGAATTTATACCACTACTCACATCTGATTTTTTTTTTCCAAGAGCACCATTAATTACAATACATATTGTAACATTTGGTTGTCTTCTATCTTACTCTATTATTACAAAAATGCTTATGTAATATTGAYCTAATCAGAAGGTTTGGCTGTGCCTTTGAGATGTTCCAGAGTTTAGGGCAATGATGAGATGCTATGCGTATTACAAGAGGTCTAGAGCTGAGCTGCATCAGCAGAAGGAGACATGCTGTACAGTATGCTCTATRTATGTCACAACTAAAAAAGGAGGATAATATATTCTCTTTTATTGTCTCCTCTRTGTGAGAGTGATTTGAATCACAAACACAGAAGAAAAGTTCTCATCAGGCTACTTCGTGTGTGCTGTATTAAAGAGTGATTGTTGTGTAGATAGCACCAGTGCTACCAAGGGGCACTGTGCTACTTTTATCACCATTTTACGATAAGAACCTTGACTTTGGTGCAGGACCCTATAGACATGGCAATAAAATGACGTTTACTGAACATTGACAATTTCAATAAGGAATGATTTCCAGGCAATTTTTATCCCTTAGACTGATGTGCCAAGCAGACTCCTTGGGATGCCAAAAGTTATGGCCTCTGGAGCGCACAGAAAAGTATGCCATTCCCCTTGACTGAACAAGGTATTCATGAGTGCTCAGTCTAAATGACTTTTATTTCTTTAAGCAGTTGTTTGCAGATGGGAAAGTTGCGATGTTTTCCACACACGGTTGGTAACAGTCTCTTTTTTTAACAGTCAGGTATATGGTAGTAATTACAACTGCACACCTGAATATGTRTATCTTTTTTTTTCTTTTTTTCTTTTTAAGGACTTAAGTCAAAGCTTGCCTGAGAGTTTAAGGCAAAGGTTTGTTGTTGTTTTTTCCTCCATAGGAATACAGTCTGGGAAATGGCTTGTTGTATTGCATTGCATCTGCATTTAAAGACCTTATGTTCTCCTTGATCCTCATATACTTGCACAGAGTAATGATCTCATGAGAGTAGACCCAGTGTTACAAAACAGGAAGACGTATATGTGAACTCCATTACTTCTGTTTGTATTATTTTCTGATGTTTCTGTGTTTATCTTACTTTTCTTCAAGGAGCTGTGAAGTTGGCTCTATTCCTCTGTTTCCTATTGTGGAGTTACTTCTTTTCTATGCTCACTGCAGCACAGTTGCTCCTTGATTACTAAGAAATAAGCAAAAAGCAGGTGTGTGTGTGTGTGTGTGCSTATCTATCTATYTCTAAATATGTGTATATATGTGTATATATACKTGTGTGTATGTATATGTGCGTGTATGTATGTTTTCCCTCTGGTTTATAATTGTTGTTGCTCAGTCAGAACACCAGGTGTTACCAATGTACAGAGAAATGTGGTAGATATATGCGGCTAAAATGGAAAAACTGTATAACTGAGAAATGACACTCTAATTGACTGAGACATTTTGTTCCAGTTTATCATGCACTAGTGCTGAATCCTTAGTTTCTTAACRTAAGAACATCAATAAAACCACAAAAACAAGTATAACTATGTTGCTACATAAACTACATAAACGTATTTAGCTTTGAAGTAACAAGTAGATTAGACTGGTTTTCATGGATTTATTTCTTGTACGTTTTCCAAACAAAAAATGATCTTGGGATGAAATTAGGAGAGTGATTAAGAAAAAACTTTCTCCGTGTAATAATAATCCTGCAGGATGCAAGAGCTGAGTGTGCCGGTGCTCACTGTGGTGATGCACGTGCTTCAGTCTCCCGGGCGTTGTGAACCTTCCCCGCTCCCGCGAGGCTGGGAGCTGCAGCGCTGAGGCCCCACAGTGAAGCTCCAGGGCAGAGGGAGGGAGGTTTCCGCAGCCCAGAAYGGATGGAGAACGTCCTGGGAAATGCTGCGTTAAAGGCAGTTGCGGATTTCGCTTTGAGATTCAGGAAATGTCTGCTTCCAATAGCACCCTGAACCTCCTGTGCACTGAAATGCCTCAGTTTTTTACCGCAGAGCAGGGCAGGCTGAAATGGGGGAAGTGCCTTTGTTTTACCCAGTCRCACGGTGATAACAGAAGTAATTCAGGGAACACTTCCTCATGTTGCAAACTCTTAGGGGTTTTAGCATTACATTAATGTTATCCTACAAGCTTTTGTTTCAGGCATAAAGCTGCCAGTATTTCACTAARTGCCTTATCAGGTGTTGTACACATTGATACTCATCTAGAAAAGATTTACCTCCCCCACCAATCTTTTTGTTTTAAYAACTTTCTTTAGCTTAATGATATTTGATGCAGCCTTTTGTTCTCAGCAGGCATTCCCTTGTTTTAATCATGTACCTGTTTTATTTGAAAGATTTGAAAGAAAAAAGTGCATGCAATACCTGAGGTAATGCTGAAGTTGACCTTATAAAATACTGGCTTTGCTCTTATTGAGCTTTAAATGCTGGCTTCGTTCTTACTTCAGTCAGTGGAAGCCATATACTGGACCCATGGAAATGATGCACTCTGTAAATGAGATATTAGGGTTAATGAACCAGTTCTAATAGTTCCATTATTAGATTTTGGTCTAATGTAATTTATCAAAACTAAATCGTTTATAATTAAGGTGGACAAGTGCTTTACAGCTGTCTTATATGGTAATGAACTATTAGTTCAGCATTAATCAGGGAACTTCTTATTTATTTTTTTTTTGTTTAGTCCGTGCAATCACACCACTTCAGTAGTTTAACCAGAAGGTTTATGATCACYTGGTCTTGGGTGGGGTGGTGGGAGATTATCCAGAAAAATGATGCTAAGGAATAGTAAGTAGGTAACTCAACTGAGGGAAGCTCTTCCTTTTGTAACTAATTAACCAGTATTTTTATGTGTTCTTCTGAACTGTATGAGGAAAGTACCTGTTAATGAAACTGCTGTTTAGTCTCTTATATTTTAAAATTACTGGAGGCAGATCTGGAAATCTGAACTGGCAGCAGTGTGTTAGTCAGAAGTGACAGTACTTCAGTAGTAGATGAAATAATGTCTTTAAATCTGGGGTGTAGTTTTCAGAAATGGGGTGGTGATATCAGAAAGTGAATTTTTGAGTTAGTCTGAATTGTTCTTAGTAGTCGCTTCTTAAACTTCTGTTGCCTGCCTTTTGTTTCATGCAAGAAATGCAGAGTCTGTCTGTGTAGGCCATATCTATGACATGATCACTAGAAATAGAGAAGTATTGCTATTATTATTATTGAGAAATTTTGAATTTTGCCTGTAAGCGAAGTTAGTTGCTCCTGCTCACTATTCCCAAGATAGACTTTTAGACTGTTTCTGAAAAGCAATTAGCAGCCTGCTTTCTTCTTCAGGCCAGTGACTGTTCATGGAGTGACTTTGATCCTTGAGCCCTCCTGCCGTAGATAGGGAAAATATTCATGGCCTGAAGTGGAACTGAGACAAGAACTTATTATGTAACAGAGCAATAATTTGTATGCATGGAGCATTTCAATAGAACTATTAGTTTCTTCATTAGCCAGTCAGCTTTTGGGGAGCTCTGTTGCCTATATGGGTAGTCTTCAAATCTTGACTTCATTTCCTTTTTCCTTCCTTCYTTCTTTTTAATTTTTGAGCTTATTAGRTGTGAAAATGTAATTTTAAATAGACTTCTGCAGTTATGCAACATCCTTGTTTTCAGCTACTTACAGAGTTTGCTACATTCTTAAAATCAAATATTAATGAATTCCATAATAAACTATGCTACCACTTATGAGCCTCTATTAGCTGGAAATAAATTGGTACTATGCAAAATGTTCAGCCTAGATAGAAAGGAATATTAAGAACTAACTACAATCCCAAGGAGTGGGAGCAGAAGCAGCAAGTCCCACAGATAAAGAAATAATCTTAGTTCAATCACAGGACAGCAGAGCATTTTGAAGCCTTTCAAATGGATAGAAAGGTTTGCAATGTAGCCCCATGCAGCAGAAGATTGTATTTTGATTTACCCTTGCTCTCACATGACTTCAGAGCAGGGTTGCAGTATTCTGACCCCAGAATACTGGGCCAAATACTGAGGTCTTTACTCAGGCAAACTCTCAGGGAGTCAAGATGTGCTGTGTTGTTGCATCTGTAGATTAAAACAAGATGACTTTCTGGGACTGATGCTTTAGGAAGGCTGTGAGGCTCGTGGGTTGTGCTGTGATAYGTTAAACAATGATCAGATTGCTTGAACACCATGTACAGAGAGATTTCAGGATCTGGCCATCTGCTTGGCCCTGGTAGAGGATAGCTTGGCCCTGAACAGATTCAATTTGTGTTGCCTCTGCTCATCCTGCAGACATCAGGTTCTCTATCGTTTCCATAATTGGAAATGCTACTGGTTCCAACCCTGTGGAAATCATATAGCTACGGTACTAGAACAGAAAAGTTTGTAGGGGAGAGGGGTTTTTTAATAAGGGAAAATTAATTGAAGGACTTATTCTGAGGAGTGGGAGAGAGTGACAGAATAAACCTCACGCTCTCCAAGAGAGAAAAGAAACCCCACCACTTCCAGTTCTGTTACTGTCAATCTTGTCAGATGCATCTGATCACTGATCGTTTCRGAGGCAGAATGCCTGTCAGAATAACTTGTCAGTTTTAATATTAATATTGGGAACTTGTTCATAGTTCAGATGCTCATCTGAAAAATGATAAAAAGTAATCTTTAACAAGGATGAGTGTAGCATTTGGTATTTGTGGGTTTTTTCTTTTTTTTT
>NW_028185040.1:2256095-2265365 GCF_003343005.1 Rhea americana | reverse complement strand
AAAGAAAGAAAAAGCACAGCAGGCAGACCTAGTAGATATTCAAGGTATTCACAACCTAACAAAGCAAGAAAGACAAATGCAAATAACAAAAGACAGTTAAACCATCAGAGCACCTGCATTACAGTGCCCTAAGTCTTCACAACTTCTCTGAATCCCTGCACTTCTCCCTGGTTCTTACCRTCCCATTACTCTCCTGATCACATTCCTACATAAAAACATTTTTGATAATTATTTATTTTGTTTGCCAGACAATGATCCTGCAGGTAGCCAACGGTGAGTTTTTTTGTGCGTTCCTAGCCCCATAACCCTAGCTATCTTTCACTCCATTTGTTCAGGAGAGGAATTGCCATTTATTTAGGAGAGGAATATTAACCYGCTGTCTCCCTTTAGGTGTATTAAATGAACATCATATTGCAAATATAAAGATGCTCATTTTTTTCAGACTTTTGGACACCGCAGTGATCTCCACTTTTGAACTTGCTTGCCTACCTTGCATTCCTTCAGACAGCTGCTTCGCTATTACCTGTGATGTTTTTGCAAATGATAAGTGTTACAGCACTTCCCAGAATTTTGATTACACCAGGCACTGCACTGAAAGCCATCTTTTCTGCCATGGTGAGGTTRTTGCTTCTTTTGAAAGAGATCTTGCAGCAGCCTGTGTACTGTGGTGCTATCAGAAACACATGCCACATAATAAAGATTTATGTGCTGTATAAATCAACCCTGATAATTCCAGATTGCTTGTGTGCTTTGCTAATACAGTGACAAAGTCCTTAGAACCGTAACATTTAAAGCTCATGCCTGTCCYTTTTCATTTGTCCTTTTGGTGTGATATCTGTGTTTCCTGCTTCTTAGCGAATTATTTCAGAATGGATTAACTTATTTTAAATGGGTGCATATTTTTTCCAGTATTTTATTTTTTATCTTAATATAAACAGAGACTTATGAAACTACATTAATATGTTTGTAAACATGGCAAGAAAATGCCCTGTAACTTATTTAGTCCATGCTTTTTGATACCTGTTACCACTTGCAAAATATTTTYTTAAAACTGTAATTTCATTAAATATTGAATACCTGACCAAGATACATGCAAAGGTTTTTGTTTTTGTTTTTGTTTCCACTATCTTACAATTCCCTCCAAAGCAAAAGCATTAAATGAGTATACTGGGGAATTTTTTCCTATGTAAAAAGTAAGCCTGAGGGACAAACTGTCATACTAGGATAAGTTGAGAATTCAGCTTCCGCTGTTGAAGCAGCTGGAAGTAGTTCACCTTGAAATCACAACATTGATGGTACAAAGTTCTTGCACCAGATGTTGTGTGTGGGGGTTGTGTTTGTTTTTGTTTGTTTGTTTGTTTGTTTGTTTTTCTTCTGACAGGCTCGAGTGATTACGTTCTTGTTCCAGCTATACCCTTTCCAAAATGTAGGCTTTGTTGTACAGAATGAATCTTGGAAATGGTCTTTTGAGGTTTTACTTAAGTAAGGACTGCAGTCATATTTTAAGTAACTATTAAATGAGAACAGAAAATGACAATAGCCAACTTGTAGAACATAAATCAAGCACAATCATCATATGGAAAAGRTAGTTTGGGGCTTTGTTTTGTTGTAGACCTATTACTGTATATCTGACTRTGTTTAACAGCTCCCTAGTTGTATCTCAGCATTAGTCCAGGCTTAGATATAAGAAACTTGACTCAGATCTTAAAATGCTCAGTGTTCTCCTCATACAAAAATGAAGCTGAAAGGATTGAAATGATCTTTGAGAAATTTCACCTGCACTAGAAATGGGGAAGTAGCATTGCCCTGAGATTTTGCCTTGGTACTCTCCACAATCTGGATCTGGCAGTGCAGTGAAACATGCAGAAGCACTGCTAAACTGGAAGCACGGGGTAGGAAACGCCGAGGTACCTGTCACATAAGGGATCAAGGAATTGAATAAGCAGATCACTGACCAAAAAGCTATTTCATAATCTATCCTTTCCCTAATTTGACTGTGAAAGGCAACGCAGTAAGTGTAAATGGYTACCCAAGGTTTTGAGAGAGACGTGAGAAGGCTTTGTAGAGGTCTGCCAAGAGTTGGAGAAATCGGGGCAGCTCTGCCCTGCAAATGGTTCAGGTGCTGGTGGGAACCTGCTACAGTTAATTCCCGTGGGCACCCYGGTAACATTTAACTGAGCAGCGGGGTCCTGCCAGCGGCAGCCAGCTGAGCAGAGAGGCTGCCTTGCCTGCGGAGAGGGCATGATTGGTGAAAAACAAGCAGCTTAAGAAGGCGCCACTTGGAAGAAAGAAAGGTGCTTTATTACAAAGCGTGTAGCCAAAAACACAAATATCTGACTGAGCTACCTGAAATGTTGCAGAAAATGTTAAATGAGCTGATAGGAAGGGAAATCAGTATGTCAGCACACCTGTTTAGATGAAGTTCCTCTTTGTCTTGTTAAAGAAGACTTGGTTTGCATCTGCCATTGCAGAATTAGATGCCCCAGCTACTCWACTGGGTCAGTCTGTGGGAAAACCCCAAGCTGCAACTCTGTCCCCTTTTTGTCTTGAGCTGTGTGTAATGGCAAGAAAGGCACCATACATACTTACAGGGCAAGTCGGAAGGTCTGCTTATGCTGAATTTGGAAAGGTCTGACAAATGATTCTATATCTTTCTAAACTTATATTGTCTCGGTTTATGAGCTGTTGTATCCAAGATAGTGATCTGTATCATTTTTCCTAGTGTTCTTACAGGAAGTGTAAAAAGAGGATAGGAAAAAAATGGAGAAATAACATGTTTGTAAGACCAAACAGTAATCTAAGAGTGTGTCTGTAAGTCTAACATTTAGGTATAAGGCTTTCAAGCAAAAAAGATGTGTATAGAATGATTTTCATAAGCTGTTGCACTTCAGAGCATTAATTTTAAGTGTAAATTTTGAAGCAGGAACAAGCAAAAAAAAAAAAACTATAGAAGATAGTTAGGAAGAAATGGAATTATATGAAATATATTCTATAGTRTCGTATTTTTCCATGCCATGGAAATATGGACAGAAGGTTAGATAAGGCTTTGAGAGAGTATTTCTTTCTCCTCTCACAAGGCAGGACTAATTCTCCCTCTGTTAGACAGATACACGGGTAATATATTAAAAAATTCCGTGGATATAGACTTGTTTGTTTCTTGTGACACTACTATACTGTCAAATATAGTGTTTAGTATCAAATAAAAGGTACATGAGCAACATGAATATATGTTATATATACAATACAATATACAAGTTGTAAGGAAGGGAGCTAACATAGGATCCATATTCTTTGTGTTATAGTATTTGTGCTGTTTGTACGTTAGATACAATTTGTCAARTGGTACAGCAAAAGAGAAAAGTAACAAGAACAGTTACAGAACAGTAAGAAAGGGTCCTGTGTTTTTGTGAAATTGTATTTTAGGGCATAGATACTTCACTTCCTCCAATACAGTCAAGAAATGAAGACTTGGATGATCAAAAGATTGTATTTTTTTTTATTTAAAAAAAAAAAGTCATTTGGGGTTTTTTCCTGTATGTTGTTTCTGAGGTATAATTAGGTCACACTTCCAAGCTTTCTCAGTAAAATCCCCTAATTGCAAAAATCACATTGACTTAAAGGAAATCAGCATTTCCTCCTTTGCTTTTTAGAGTAGTGGATATTGAGGCTCTTATTGATTCCAGATATGGAAGCCAAATGAAGTACTGAATGTTAGACAGATTGTCAGCAGTCCTTGTAAGCAGGTACTTGTGTGTGCATTTTCTAGCACACCTTAGTTAGCATGTAGATRGGATAGATTTTATAAGTTTTGATGTTCTTTTTTTTTCCCAAAGATCTCTTCATGTAACCTAATAGTTGCCTGTTAGGGTACACAAATTACTGGTAAGGTCTTTAGAAATAGTCAATGTCTCCTCACAAAGTCCATGCAAATCCCATTTTCACCCCTTACAATTAAACTAGCATGTGGCTGAGTGTGAAGGTGTAAATTTGGCAACCAATATTGTCAATTTAGGGCCTGCATAAGATGAAATCACTGCGTCTGCTGCATAACTCTGATGATATACTGTATTATATTGATATATTAACATATTATCTTACTCAAATTACGTATTTATTTTCCATTTTCCAAGCAATTGTTTCATCTGAAAATTCATAAACTAATACAACAGATTAAGAATAAATGCAGYGGCTTCACTTCTGCCTGACAAATGCCTCATACAATTAAGAGACCTTACCAACTYTGAATGTAGAACTTCCACTGATTTCCATCGAGAACCAGAGGCAAATCTTTACAGAGTCAGCCTCTTCTCTGTCCAGAGCGATGAGAGAATTTGCTTCTACTGATACAAATAAAAATAGCAAATAAAGTTTAAAACCAGTATTATATTTTTGCAGGAAAATTTGCAGTAAACAGCACTGCCAAAAAGCTATATACAAATGTCTCTGAAATATCTTCTTTCAAGTAGACCCTAGTTTACACTTCTTTCAACTTGCGTGTCCTTTTCTGAATTTGAACATTTGAGCACTTAGTGACGGAGACCTGCAGATTGGTGCACCTTAACATATTTGTTGCTGCAATACCCTGTTTCTCRCTGGAAAGTTTTCCCTGAGCCTTTCCAGCCTTACAAACATAGCTGGCTGTGGCGTTCCCAACCTAAGACGTAAGCAGGACCCCAGGACAGCTGCAAGGGGCRGCTCTCCCCCGGCGCAGCCGGCACCGCTGGACCCCCAGGGGCCCCGCGCGTACGCACGCTCGCTCTGCCCAGACACAGCTGCTTGTCACAACCGGGGATTAATCACCTGTTTGGCTTGTAGGTTATTTTTATTAATAAATGCCCTACTGAGTCACTACTACTCAGATTATCTTCTGACAGGTGGAAACGTTTTGTACGTGGTGAATTAAATGAAAATTTGCTTAAAGCAATAATGTTACGAAGTAGGAAAGCAATCTTGTTTAAATAAGTTGGTAGTTGGACAGGACATTTCCCGAATTGCTTTTCAGGCCCGTTTTTCTCTACTGTTTTTTATTTTTCTCCCTCTCTCCACTTCAGAAAAAATCCTGGTTATTTAATATGCTAAGTATATGGTTTATTAGATGTTTAGTAGATAGCTTACAACAACAAATTTTACACTGAGTGCAATTGCAGAAGCTTTATTTGTGTTTTAAGAAACAGTTTAAGAATAAACAGAAAAATAACATTCTTCAATCACTCATTTTAAAGCAGAATATTTGAGGGGTTTTTCTTTTCTGGCCATGGAGATCTAAGGCTTTTTAACTGGAACAAAGGCAGAACAAATCCGTTAATATGGTTTTGTAGTATTTCTATTTATGAGCAAACAGCACTGCATTTAATGGCCCATTACATTAGAAAATGATACAGAAAACCATGCTGCACTGGAGTTTCCAAAAAGACGCATATTAAGGCATCAGAGGACTCTGACAATGTTCCCACGTTGGATGTGGTTTCTAGGTGAGTGCTCAGCTCCTGCAGCTGATGGGCAAAAGGTTCTTGAATTCTCAAAATCTGTGGAAATCAGGCAGTTTTGTTGCTTTGTCACAAAATGTAAATTGTGACCAGAAGCTGAAGCCCTTCAGGTTCATACAGAAGGCAARGTAGAACTGCTGTCTCTTAAAATTTTCTATTTCTAACAATTGGTTACAAATATTTCCTGTACGTCTGACCACGTATGGTTACAGACTGCAACTGCATGGCGTGAATGTGTGCTGTATTTTGATTTGAAGTACACTGCTGATGAGTTAAGTACAAATCCATGTGATATAACAAAAAAACGGTGGCCGACTTGCGCTTTTGGATTTAAATGTTTACCTTTGAAATAAAAGGGAGGTGAGGTTTAGTTCTGAAGTCTGCAGAAGACTTGTTTTGTGATCGCTTGTAGAGGCACCGCGCTGTAGGAGCTCTACTCCCGCGCTCTTCGCCGGGGGTCTCCCAACGTTCGTGGAGGTTTCGTGTCTACGCGCGAAATTTCCCGGGCGCGTTTCAAAGCGGGCGCGCGCGCCTCCTGCCAGCGCTGCTCCTTCCGCAGAGCACGGCTTTCCCGGCGCCGCTTCGGTGGACGAGCTCGGGCTGAATCTGACCCCCAGATTCTGCTTGCTGGTTTCTCGAGGCCGCCAGCCGCCCTAGGGGAGTTAGTGGGAACTGAGCCGTGTTTGGGTGTGGGAGCAACGCGGCGTGCGGTGTTTCCAGCAGCTACGAGTCCCGACGGGTAGCGGCTCGATGACGTGAGGCGCTGCTTAACATTAGCTTTCTCGACGAGGCGTAAACGCGGAAGGACGTGGAGCGGCTCCTCCCGGCTTACGCACCTGAAAACGTTAAGCAGCTTTTAACTAGTGCGATGTGGCTCTTTAAAAGGAAATTTTTTWAAAAAAGAATGCTTGGATGGGTTTAAAATCAGCTAATTGATACTCCGTGGCTGTTCTGGAGTATTTTCCCCACTTAACGGTGATGAGATAATTATTTGTTTAAGCAAAATACCATCAGTCCCTCCAGTTACCAGTTTCCTGTACCAGGAGTGAGATACTCTTGTTTTTGTTTTAAGATTTCTCTCGGTTTTTCCTTACTTTTAAAGGTGGATATGTTTCCCTGAGCTGCAGCTTAGCTGGAGGCCCCAGCTATGGCAGGAGCAAATTAACATACTCCATGTTAATTTGTTTTCTCRTCCTTCAGTGACAGTGAGGAGAGTCTAAATATTTCAGTGACTGAGACTTTGAATTCCTGTTCCTTGCTCCATAACAACAACAAAAGCTATTTATAGCAATAACAGTTAGCAGCAGTAGAGCAGCGGCAGACAGCTATAGGCAGCGTCTCACGATGACCACAAATGTTAATTGATTTTGCACTGAATGCCTCTGTGAAAACAAAGAGCACTGAGAAATCAAAGCAAAACCAAAAAAAAGATTTTTTTATTGCTATGTTTTACTTTGCTGGCAGACCAGAGCAAAGGTTTTCTGAACATTTAAAAGATGAAAAAAGTGAAGAATCCCAGAAGCGATTTATCTTGAAGCGAGATAACTCTAGTATTGATAAAGAAGACAATCAGGTTGGTTCTCGGTTCGAGAGTTGCTGAAATTGTTCTGTTCTTGCAGGTGGGCTGACTGATGTTATTGTTGTTCTTTTGTTGTTGCTCTCCTCCTCCTCCCCTCTCCTGTCCCYATCCTGTCCCCATCCTCTCCCCTCCCCGCCCCGTTGGGCACACGGTGGAGAGCCTCGAGCCCCGGCGTGGTCGCTTTAGCAGTGGCAGTGTGGGGGTTTGTGCATGGGTGGGTTGCTTGGCGCAGGACTTGCTGCATGCCAACGCGGCGGCGGGTGGGGGGCTGCCCCRGCTCCCGGCTGGCGGCAAGGCTTTGTCCGTCGCATTTCTCARTGTCTCGTGTGACTGCGGCAGTTGTCCTCCCCCGTCCCTCCCCGCAGCTTGCTCCTTCGGTTGTGCCCGTTCAGAGTTGGAGCTCAGGACGGACCCATGAGAAACTGGTGTAGACAAAAGGGAGAAAAAACAAAAACAAAAACAAAACGAGAAAAACAAAAAATATGTTAATGGTGAGGCCAGGTTGATTTTAAACCATCCTAAAAGAAGTTCTGACCAAACAGAAATCACTTTCATCTCGTAGTTCCCTCCCTCCTCCTGTGCCCTCACTGCGTTTTACTGTCCGTGTCGCTGACTTGCTTGTTTTGCATGCACCGTGGCAGCGCTCCTCCTCGCTCCGCGTTGCTCGCGGCCTGACGCCACGCCACGTCGTCGCACGCGAGCCTGGCGAGTCGAGGAACGCCGGGGGCGATGTGTGCGTTTGCGCTACCTCTGAAAGCGAGCGTTGTGCTGTTTCAGCCTAGTGCGAGCTGTGTACCTGAACGATACTAACAAAAATCAAAAAGGGTCTGTCTGGCCCAAATTACTTTAATGAGAGAATTCTCACAGGTAAGATGTTTTCTTCGCTGAGGCTGTATTTGCGGAGATACCTGCCAATGAGTCTCTCGTTGCCGCTCTTCTCCCTGTTTTCAGTAAAGGACTGAGTTTCCTTCTTTTTTTTTTTTTTTTTCTTTTCTTTTTTCTTCAATTCTGTTGAAAGCAGCCTCTTGGTTACGCTGCATCTCAATCGGCTTTGCAGGCCGAACCCAAACGTTTTCAGGGCTCAGCCAAAGGCAGCATGTTCTGTTTGCCAGGTGCTGTGGGGAGAAGGAGCAGTGCTTAAAACCTAACGGCAAATAAAGCACTTTTTGCTGGGTGTCCTCCTCTCCTCCCTCCCCTTCTGCCTAGGGCACAGCCATTTTCAGCACTGTGGAGCCATTCTTTTCCCCATGAAGTTGAAGCTGAAATCACAGTTTCTTTTTACTATGGAAATGGTTAAAACTGTTGTGCCAAATATTTTGGTCTTCTCCTCCTGCTTGTAAACGTAGATTTTGGTGGGTTTCTCCTAGAGTTTATAGCTTARTTCTTACTTCCTAGTGCTCAGTTTCCCTCTTTTCTTCCTCGATTTCATAGCTAGCTAATTACTCCCTGCCCTCCCATTCCTGGCAGCCAGCAGGAAAACTGAGAAATCTTATCAGTCAAAAGCCATGGCACTTAGGCACGAGGTGAGAAGATCTGAACTGAGGATCGCAGATTCACAGAAGTCATGCAAAAAGCCTTATTTCAGCCACTTGCTCTAAGAATGCTCTTGCAGTGTCTACCTGGATACCCTAGGGCATCCAGCAGGTCATAGTGCTCTGTACACCACCTTAGGAGTGAAAGCTTTCGTTTTCATGCTTCATTTGTTTAAATGAACATTTATTATTCTCAACTGACAGTTACTTAACTGCAGTTTTTAACAGCTCAACTTATATAACCCTCCTGGTTTTTTTTCTGCTCAGCAAAACAGAATTCTTCCATTTAGAGATGACAGACGAAGTAAATCAATTGAAGAGAGAGAAGAGGAGTATCAGAGAGTGAGGGAGAGAATATTTGCACAAGATGTGAGTAGTTGTTTTAATTGCCTCTTTAGTGCCATATCTTTATCAGAAGTCAGACAGTATTCCCCCCTCCAACATTAATGCTGCAGCTGGATTGCACRGTGCAGTTGGAGATGATAGGGAAAGATGATTGAAGCAAAGGATCTGAGATAAGTTCATGAAGTACGTAGGTTGGTTTCTGGAGCAGGAGATATGAGTTACAGAGAGAAGGGAGAAAGGTGGATAAAAGATCAGGCCCAGCATGTTGTCTGGGGAGTGCTTATCCTGTTTCTTTGAATGTTTGTGTTTGTGTGGTCTAGGCTTTCTT
>NW_028185040.1:2174195-2256051 GCF_003343005.1 Rhea americana | reverse complement strand
GCCAACTAAAGAGCAGTGATTTAAATGGGCACTCTCAATAATTTTAAATACCTAATTTACTTCATATTTATGTCAAGTTGGATCAAATTTGTCAAATGACATTCTGCAGAGCCTCCTCACGGTTATTTCCTTTGGACCGGTGTTGTAAAACTGAGACACTAATGCCAAACCCCATCTCCCCAAAAACAAAAAAAAAACAAAGGTTAGACTTGAAGTTGCAGAGTTTTCTTTTTCATTAATGACTAATTAAGGAACCTTGTTTCTGCTGTTAGTCATGTTTTTGATGATTCTGAAAAGAGTAAAACAAAATACGTGATACAATTCCTGCCTTACTGAAAAATCAATGCTTGCACAACAAATGAGTATATTGCTAGAGCAAAGCGTTTAAATGTGAAACATCTGTAAGTTGTACCTCATGCTCCTGAAAAAAGGAGCAAATCATAAATTGTCATACCAYTGTAATGATGGAGTCCTAAAAGAAAAACTGAAGAAGTCAACATTTTATTGTTTTATGTCACATCTCAATGGGAGCTTTGTCCTTTAAAGGGATATGGAAAAAGAAACGATTGATATTGTTACTGAAAATTATATTTGACAGTGTCCTTTTAAATTAAAACTGTTCATTAAAACTCTTCACAAGATTAATAATCCTTTTATTTTGCTCTGGTTTTGGAGTTACACCCATTCAAGTTATTTTTTGTTAGCAGAATACATTGTATAGTTTAAGGTGTGTATTATCTCGGTTGTGAGCGTTTTTACCATGATAACTATGCTTGCTAGTAAGTAGCTCATCATATCTCAATGGTTTTAGCCTGGCTTCTTCTTTCTCAACTGAGGAAATTCCAGTAGAAGCTAAGCTCCTTCAGCTTACATTTTGTTTTCAACTTGTTGCTCTGATGTGAATGTTGCTACAGTATATACAACAGAGTTAATGAGTCATTCAAGGGCTGCAAAGCCTCTTTCTAAACCTGTCTGCTATACAAAAGTTACCGTTTCAGGCTTATTACAAAGGAGCTTGTACAATAATAGAAAATCTTCAGATTTTGAAGCAGACCTCAAGTGAGGCAAAATGTTGTTGAAACATTTCCATATGAAAATATGTAAAAATACCATATGGAAAGCTGTTGCCAAAATAATGCAGTTTATATCACAAGAAGCAGCTAGAAATGAGAACCAGGCTGGGAGACTCAGGTAGCTTGGAAAGTGTGCTGAAAATCATTGCACAATGGGCTGTTGTTTATAAATTTAGAGACTGGAGTTTTAAAGACAGGCAAGTGGTAAGCATTTTAATTGCCCACAGCAGGAGGTTGATGTGGTCCACTGAGTTAGTATCACAGAGTGGCAAGGCCTAAGTAGCAGTTTGGTTTGCAGTAGGAATTTTAAATGGATTGGGAGCGAGCAGTTTTAAAGATCAGCGATGTAGATATCTCTCCCTCTCTCTCTCATATCCACTCGTTTGCTATCTCTCCCTGCTTATTGCAGGGGTTAGTGAGCCTGCAATGCATCATCTTGCAGTAAATTTCAGCAAGTTGCACTAATAATATGAGTAGCTGTGTTAAGAGGAGTTTATTTCTTAGCTGAGTAGAGCATTCCTCACAGGTGAGGTCTTTTCTAGGATTGTGTTAGTGTTGTATGTGGTGGCAGACGACACTTTTTTTTTGTGGGAACAATACCTTCCTGCCATAGGTAGTCCTTACTGCATGTAGGACTTTATAGTTTTTAAGCCATCTGTGAGCATTAATTAATTAATTTTCTCCATATTTCCATGAGATAGGTACCTGAGCCTTGTCAGGCTGCTTAAAATGGAGATAGAGATGTGAAGGGGTTAATCGTGGTATTTTTATTCTCTCTCCACTATTTACACTACTGTAGTCAAGCCTTTATCAGTGCCTTGCTTACGAGCCTTAGATAGAAAATGGATTATAGTTACTTCACTTCTAATTATAGCATGTATGAAGAGAGCTTGCGTCACAAGTCTCCAAAGTGCAGCAACAAAGGTTGAAGAGTACTGGCGTAACCTGTTGTGTGTAACGCCACTCTGAACATGTATGAGATAGCCAGAACTCTTTGGATAACTTATCAGCCCAAGAGTCAGAATTCTGAACAAATTTTAATAGGAAAATGCAGTCTGGTTGCAGGAGTCAAAAATTCTATGAATGTTTCAAGTGAAAAGTGCCTTAACCTAGACTCCACTTGCCATCAGCCAGAAAGCTTGTTGGCTCTTCCTTTAGATTTTGCAGCACTCTAGTGCACCAGGCATCTTCACTTCAAGTGGAAGTTTTGAACAAAATAAATATGTTCATGAATAATGGCATCAGTATGATAGTCCTTGTGATGATTAGTCTGATATTAGCCAGTAATTTACTTTCTGTCAAATTTTCCATCCATTATATTGGCTGCCATCAATTTTGACGAGGGGATCTGTAGGTTTTAATGACCCCTCTTAGTCATTAGAGTCATAGAAAGTGATAGAAATTGAGGGATAAGTATGTTAATTTGATACCTTAAAAGAATTGATGAAGAAATTGATGAAAATAAATTTGACAGTTCACCCCTCACTGATACAAGAAGTACAAGGTACACCTTTTAAGAACTTTTCAGGCTGCTAAAAGTAAAACAACATTGCATGAGCTCTATTATGCTCAAAGCTATTTCTGAGGTGGTTATTTAATTGTAAAGCCTACACTTTTTATTCTTCATCTATTTTAATTAGAAACCTACCTTTACAACAATTTGTGAATTTTACAACCAAGTATATTGGAATAAAGCCATAGAATACCTGGGCCTTGAAAAAGGATAAGTTTCTAATCTGAACTGCTTTAGTTGCTTTTGGTAGGTTGCAAAGTAATTGTCCAAGAAAGAAAGATTCTAAAAAAAGAAAAAAAAAATGTTGTTCTTCCAAATACATTATTTCAAACTGTAGATTTATCTGAGAATCCCAAGTGCATGTGTAAATGGTACATAATGTTTTTGCTTTGAAGCATGCAGAAAATAGATTCTGAAGAACAACAATCAAATTACTTACGGGAAATGTTGTTCTTTGAGGTTAATGCAATGCATAACTTCATGAGCCAGAGTCACATAAGGACCATCCATTGTTCAGAAGAGTATTCTCTAGTAATTATTGTTTGTTCGTTGAAAAATGTAGATGTTTTATTACTTACATAAATGCCAGAATTGCACATGATTACACGTGGAACTTACTAAAGGAAATTATCCATTGCTTTTTGTTTTCTTTTGTAGCTAATTGTAATGGTCATTTTTGACCAAGCAGTATATTACAGAAAGCCAGATCCTCTAGATAAAGTACACCAGAATTCCTCCACATAAGAAAACACTGAGGATCTTTACTACTGCTCTCTGATTCGAGAAATTAAGAAAAGAGATCTGAAAAGCTTCAGGCTCTCCTATCCTTGTGGTAGGAAAACAGTAGGTAGTAGGAAGAAGAGGTTTTAAAATGCATAGAAATGAAGCAAAGATACAAGATTCCAGTGTGGCTGCACAGAGCCTTCTTTTGTGGCAGCAAATCAAGTAATAAGCCTTATTTGGAAGCCTGAGCTCTATCATGTCTTGTTAACTGATGTGAAAATGATTACCTGATGGTATCCACTGCAGGATACTGCCGCAAGTTTATAGTTATCTGTGTTGACTAACGTAATTAAAAACRAGAACAGYGATCCCCAATATTCCCAGTGCACTGACAGAGCTAATAGRCATTTTCTGGTTGAAACTTTAGAAAGTTCTAGGAAGTAAAAAGAGTGACGTATTAGTTTCATAAGTGACAATTAGTGGTACACAGAACTCTAATGGAAATCTTGCATGTGGAGAGCCCTGAGGAGCTGAAATTGTAGGTAATGCAGTATAACTTTTTTCCTTTCCTAGATTTGTTGCACTGTCTTTGATCACTGTACGAGAGCCAAGTGTTTTGTAAATAGTTTTGACAACAGCTCTGTTGTGGTTTCTTAAGCTTTCCTGGTGCTTTAAATCGAGCATCATTGATGCTGCGGATCAGGAAAGTGAGTCCTGACCTTGTAGCAGCTAAATTGCTATCCAGAGCTGCTTAGCCATCTGATTTTTAACAGCTAGAATAACATAATAAAAAAATGTCTATCTTCTCTGCCTCTCAGCCTCACATGTGTATTGAAAAATAGATATTGCAGGAATTGTGTGGCCCTGTGCCAGCATCCTCAGCCTGGAAGACAAATGGAGTTATTACAGAATCTGTCCTTAAGTCTATAATGCAGCATATAGTGATAGCCATCAAGACACTGCACAGAGAGCAGGCCTCTCCCTTGCTTAATAAAATGYAAATCCTGGACATTTATTCTACTTTATGCCTAACTCTATTAAAGACATCCAAAAATTGATGCTTGTAAGTACTTTTTCCAGAACCAGTACATGCCCCTTTGCTTTCTTAACTTCCTGGGGACACAGACCAGTATTCTAGACTAAGGAAAGGTTTTAATTACTCATTCTGGAAAAGTAGTTACAGGGCTACTTTGGAAATATGACTGCAGTGAAGTCAATATGCAAACACCTGTCATGGACCTAGAAGTGCCGAGGCCGCCCCACAGTTTGAGTTGTCCAGCCCCCAGTGTGACCTCGGTGCGTTCACAGGTAGTTTGGCTGTGCTGAAGTCCGCACAGCCACAGCTCTCGTGCCAGCCCGACCCTTGTGCCTAGAGTAAAGTTAGGAAAGTGGGCTGCCAGTGCCACTTCCCAGCTGTAGAGTGGGCATAAACTTTGCTCCCTCCTGCCCCTTGGGAACGGAGAGCCATTAAATTAAGAGCTGCAGTATGAGGTCTTTTTCCACCTACATCACATAAGGAAAATGTGCCCTGTGGCAGCCTCTCTGACAGGTTAGTTAATTAAACCATGTGAATAAGGTCCATTAAAAGGGAGGAGATGGAGTGCTGCAGCTCTGAAGGATCCCAGCGATCTGAGGTGGAAAAGTTTATGACTCCTCTGAGCCTGGGGCGACAGCCTAGGTCTGCTGTAGCCCCAAGCGGGTCACTGCCCGGGTGCAGGGAAGGGAGGTTTTCATGCCGATATCCTGAGGCACCTGCCACCGGAGCGCCTCCAGGCCCTGCCCATTCAGCTCAAGCGCCAAAAGGAGCTTGCTTGGGAAGCCCACACCACCGAGGGGTTGATGCCATGTGCACATCGATGCCAAGTGGAAGAGCTGCGGCTTTCACGAGACGCTGCCCTGGGTAGCCAGGGCTAAGCTCTTTGCGTGTGTCCGTTGATGCCATGTAGGTCATTAGCTCACCCTTTCGAAAAGAGGAGCAGCCTCAATCCGCACGTTTCCTATACCGTCAGGATTTGACAGGGCTAATGATGGCATCCCGTTGTCCCTTGAGCTGAGTCCCCTTGTAGTGGAAGTAATGGACATGCTGTTGGGTGTCCTCCTCCCTTTGCTTTCCTTTTGTTTCAATCCAGTGAAAGTCCTGGCTGTCTTTTCTTCTGTACCTCATGGTGATATAATCCAGTGACAGCTACTAGGCACTTTGTGTAGTGAACATGAAATAGGAGGGAAATGAAAATAATCAAAGAGGGAGAATTATTCATGGGAAATTGAGCACGGCTCCATTTCTCTGCATAAGAAATTAAGTAATGTTAAAAGAATTATACACTTGCCAAAAAGATTTATTTCTTCCTAGCCCTCCTCTTTTTTTTTTTTTTTTTTTTTTTTTATCATCATTTTATATCTCCACGTGGTTATGACTGTTTCCTCTCCAACTGTAAAATGAAATCACATAATATTTTCTNATTTTATATCTCCACGTGGGTATGACTGTTTCCTCTCCAACTGTAAAATGAAATCACATAATATTTTCTGATTTCAAAGTGTTACAGTATCTTCCCTCCCTTTGAAGAACTTTGTCAGTTTTGCATGCTTTCCTCCTGTTCGTCCTTCCTACCTGCAGCTCTGTGCTATTCTGCTTATTCCTAGGCAGTAGAGCAGACTAGTGGAACCTTACATTAACTAGGAAAGAATTTTCCCCTTTGAAACGCCAGTATTTTGCTCATAACACCTTCTTCTGATCTCAAGACTAAGAAGTTCCAGTTCGTTTCAAAACACATACCCCTTGTTGGCAATGTATTGTAATGCATGGAATTTATTTTACTGGCCTGACCTTACTCTTGACCTTTTTTCCCTCTTGTCTTCTGCAAATGCAAATGATGCATGAACTGATATCCCCTTAAGCCTGAACAGGGGAGATAATTCTAAAATCAAGGAAGGAATTGGAACAGCAGAGCATATCTAGAACGTCTGATACAATGCCTTTTTTATTTTTCAGTCAGTTTGCTCCCAGGAAAACCTTTTTGTGGAAAACAGGTAAAAAAAATAGTTTGCTTTTTTTTTTTTTAACTTAGCTGTTTCTCTCTATTATTATTTTGTCTATCATAGTTGTTTGTCCTAATGAGAAGACTGTTGAGCAAATCTGTAATCCAAATGATTTGTGATGTTTCTCTGTTTTAAGGGRAGAAAAGAGATTGTCTTGCAATTATGAGTAGATTATATCTGAGCAGATAAGATATTAGTGCTACTTTGCCAAGATTTTGGATGTTAGTTTAAAAAACAATTTTTTCGGGGGGCAGAGGGAGGTAGGGAGGGAGGGGAAACTCCACCTAACATTTCTTTTCAAATAACCAGTCCCTGTATGGAGTGCCTTTAAGATTTAACTTAGTGATCTTCTAAAAGCACTCTAACACTGATTGGATGACAGTATTTATGAAACAGTGCGTGTGCATTTCTGTTGTTTAACCTACTTTCCTGTGGAGCTGAGCAGCAGCACTGACTTCACTTGTGGCTTGTAAATGCTCAGAACTCCCCCARATCAGACTCACTTTACTCCTGCATCATAGTAGTGAAATGGTTATATCAAAGCCAGCTGTTATTTTGCATTACTGTGTGATGGAGCCAATGGATGTTCTTCTTATTATAATAAATCCCTATAAAGCAAAAGAAAGAAGAAACCTAACTACAATACACAAAATACTGAGTGCATCTCCTTAGCAGCCATAAATTAGCTTACCTGTCTTGAAGATCTTAGAAATTACACACCCTTCCAGCAGTTGAAGGTCTGATCCAAAATGTTAGGAATTTCACTGGTGAATGTTTGAGCAGTGCTAGCCCAAGTCTGTCTTGTGGGGGTTTTAAAACTGTTTATCCTTGGCACAAGGAAGGGTGAGATTATTTTCCACAGCGTTTCTGTTTCTGTCCATCCTCACTTCTTGCAGATGCATGTATGGGTGAGCCACAGAAAATGGCTCCACAGTAAGGGTACAGACCAGCTCTTCTGACAGAAGGTCCCAAAGTTGTGGAATGAGGYATCTCCCTCAGGAACTAATGGCCAGTGTCATCTAACCACTCTGTATTCTAGGAACCAAGTGTATTTCATCAGCTTCTTCTTCTGTAACGTGACTATGGAGACACATGCTTTGTCAAAATAAATCACAATTGTAATAGAGAAACCCTGACAAGCAAAAAAAAAAAGCACTCCCATAAACCTACCTTTCCCTCTCTGCAGAGAATAGGAGAATGAAAGTGACATAGTTATTCATGTTTCAAAAATCAAGGTGGAGGAGGTGTGAATACTGCTATGCTGAGTGTAGGATGAGATCCTGTAGGGAATAAACTGTGAATTTCACACCCTTCATTTGTTTATGATTTAAATTACATGCACACCCATGGGCGAAAGTGCCCTGTTGTGGTATCTGCACATTTTTCACTTYTTTTAAACCTGTGAACTGGCTGACCAACTTTCATAATATGGGGATGTATATTCACGTGAAGACCAGGCAACTGCCCGATTGAAAATTGGACTTACATCTGCACTATTGTTATTAGGAGAGAGAGACTTACTTTGCATTCGTCAGAACACTCTTTTTTTCTTGCTGCATGCCTTACAGCCTTTGATCAGGTGAAACACTTAAACTCGTACTTAACTCTTTGTACATGAGAAATATTGTTATTTCATGTGTTGAAAGTTAGGTGTATGTTTAAGTGCTTTACTCAATCAAGACAAAAGCTCACAGCCTTTTCGTCAGAGAACCTGAGCATCCATCTGCARAGATATCCAAGAGACTTAGCAAATATATAAAAACATATATGCCATATTCTGCTGGCTTGCATTTTTTATATTTCTATTAGGTTAGATTTGTATGACTTTTACTTYGGATGTAGAAGCATGGTTCCTTGACTTCTGAGAATTTCCTTGCTCATTAACAAGAAATGTTAAATGGTCTTCRGCCTCCCTGGCTGGCATTTCCTGTTAAGTTGACCATGCACAACTTAACATGTGGGGGCAGGGAGGTGGGAGATATTTTAGCTTTAGTTCTTTATGAATCTAGCAAATTGGGAGGTGTTGCTAGAATTTAAATACAATTTTACAGATAAAATGTAAAGCTGAATTAATGGATCTGTTACCATAATCTTTCTTTTCATTTTTCAGTAGGCTGTTGGAAGACAGTAGTGTATGCAATGACACCCATAAGAAAAGACAGCTGTTTAGGTTTGTATGGATTATTTAATATCTATTTCCCAATAGTATTCACTTCTGTGTTTATCTGTGTCCTCAGTGAGCAAGATCCTGATGAGTGGGGGTATGTTATCTTTCTGGCTAGAACACAGTGCAGGGAATAGGTTCTAGTCCTGTTTATCTAACGCTCTAAATGAGAAAGTCACGACAGTTTTTCTTTTGTCTGATTTTAGTGATCTTTGGCTCAGGAGCTATGTCTATAATTTTAGCTGCTCAGCTACTTGGGCTGCCACAATTTGAAGGCARCTGTGACTGGTAGAAGTTATTCTGCTTTGGTGTAGAAGACATACACATTTCACAGACTACTGTTCAGACTAACAGGTTTTTCTGCAGATGATTTATTAAAAGCTGAAATAAAAATACAATAAATAAAAATGAGATAAAGCTGGGTGAATTTTCCTTATCTAAAACAGCAATGCATTAGAAAGTTTCTCCTGTGACCTTTCTTTTCCAAACTCTAATTCCTTTTGCCCAGAAAACTCTGTAACTCTAGTGGTGCTAACAAGTTTCACATGCCGCAGGGAATGAATGGGAGTCAATCCATATTTTCATGGAGAGTTTCTTTATCAGCTGACACACAGGATCAATAAGAGACCCAGCCTAGTTTGTTGCAAAACTCCACTTGAGATGCATAGGGAGAGTCTGATCTTTTGCACACTGTGAGTACCCCCAGATTCAGTGTAAATCGATCAGAGCTGAGTATACTAACTTGCTTTTAAAATCAACCTGCTGCCATAGGCCTTAAGCARAGTAGGCAGTAGTAGTGAATACTTGCAGAAGCATATCCTTTATGCAGCAAAGCTCATAGGTAGGTAGAGTTGCAGTGATAACTTCATGCATATGTATGTAGTGATGTGTGTTTGCATATGCAGTAGTGATAGTTTATGTCACTTTAAACATCTACCACCATACTTTTATATTACTTAATTTTCACTAAGAGGTGCAAGGGAACAGGATTATTTGACCTGTGTGTTTCTGGTTGCTGCCTGTGCATGTCTGCACACCGGCGTGGAGGAAGAGGCAAGACCGCAGCAAACAGGGAGCAGTGCTGGAGCCCGTGGAGTTGCAGACCACGGCCACAGGCAGTAGGCAGAAAATCTTTTCTCTGTCCTTCGGGCTATCCTTGATGATCTAAGGGTTTTGGATTGGGGATGCAATGATAAGTAAGTATTTAAAATATCCACATACTTAGAGGCTCTCAGTAACTAATATCTTTTTGGATCTGGGGAACRAAAAGGAATTTTAAGTATCTGAAACCACAGCTACCTAGGATACAGAAGCATGTTGTTTCTCTCCCTGTTTTTTCCCAAGAATGTAAAATGAAGAGAACTTAATTTCTAAGCAGAAGAATGTAATAGAATCTGTAAATAATGCTTGCTTGTACTTCTTTTCTTTTGTAAAAWTTTAAAGACAATTTCTTTTTAAAATCTTCCTCTTTTATGTTGTTACTTGTGTGCTGTTTCTCTTTATACTTTGTCACTGTCTGGGTCTAGCAAAGGTGAACACTGCTGATGGCATCTGTAAGGCTCTAATCACAGGCAAGGAACGTGCTGGGCTGATCCGGATCTTTGACATACTGCTCTGCTCTATCACATCCAGAGGGACGCAGCTCGGCAGACTCTCTAATAAAAAGCAAGAGAAAGGAAAAACATAGATGCAGTCTCACCAATTGCATTTGTATAAAGTGCTTCGAGCCTGCAAGACGTTACACTTTAAAATGAGAGAGAAGAGTTGAAAATATTTTCTGAAAGCCTCCCAAAAGTAAACGTTATTAGCCTTAATTTGGATAGCTGTCATGGTACTATGCTAAGCTGTAGTAGGCATACAGGTTTTGCCAGCTTAGCAGTGGACTTTAAGCTGTTCGTCATAACAAGCTGAATTCTGCTCTTGGTTTACTATGTTGCTGCTCACAATATCCTGGGTGCATTGCAGTTGATTACAAGGCCAGGCAGCCTCTTCCCGGAGACTTGCAGCTTGTAGATGGATAAACAAGCACAGAGGGAACATGATGATGTGGTCACGTGTGTGCAGAGAGAAAAAAAGTCTGGTGGGTCTCTAAGTGGAGCTTTAATGCTAGAAACRATGGAGTCATGCAAAGAGGACACACGTTTAGAGGGAGGCCTTGGATGAAGAGGCAGACAAGTGTGGGAATGAGGTGTGACGCAAAYGAAGAGAGTGGAAGACCAGGGCAGAGGGCAGGTTTGGACTTTGAAGCTGTCGAAAAAAAATTTGAAGGTTAGGGGCAGTAAAGGGGAAGCCAGCAAGGGGTTTGCTGAGGGAAGAGGCCAGCTAATAGGCAACAGAAATGTCCTCATGTTATGTAATATTGCTGTGTTGGTTCCTTTTGGTGAAGTGCTCTCAGGTTAGATGCAAAAGGGGAGCAGTAGTAAATACTATGCATATAAATGGATATAGCAGTATTCACTTGTTGAAGCTGGGGGAAGATCACCCTTTCCAGGCACACTGTCATAAACCCAGAATATTTCCTTTGATAGGTTTATTGCAGTCTAACCAAAGATAGACTCTGCCTTGGTGTGTGTGTTTGTGTATAAATCTTTGTTTTTTGATGTCCTTAGGGGTAACAGAGATAGCACAGGGAAGGCATCTGGCAGTCGACAGAGCAGTACGGAGAATGAATTGAAGTGGACAGACCACCAGAGGCCATGGAGCAGCACAGACTCAGACAGTTCAAATCGAAACTTGAAGCCAGCCATAACAAAGACAGCTAGTTTTGGTGGAATAACCGTTCTGACAAGAGGAGATAGCTCATCAAGTAACAGAAGTACCGGCAAACTGTCTAAAACAGGTAGCTAGTACTGTATTGGGTTCACATTACCTCTTTAATGTGTGGTGAGAAATTACTGTGTTGGCATTTGTTTGAGAGTATGGTGTATCATGAATTCCAGGAATAGTTGCATTTCTGTGTATAGTGAATGTGTATGTCCATCTGTGTATATGTGTAGCTGGGTACCTGGTATTCAGTCAATTTTTAGGAATCAAGAAGAAAAGCTGGTACCTAGGAGTTGCAAACCTTRGGTAAAGTAGGCCTTTCCTGGAAGAGAATATTTGCACTTTCTATTTGAATGCTATCTACAATTTTTGTAGCCTGGAAAGGTAGTCATCTTTTTAGACAAAGTAAGTGAACAGTATAGTTTTAAACGTTCTGTTAATCTTAGTCTTTTTGAGTCACATGAAGAACTAAATGTCATATATCTGAAGAGAAATCCAAGAACACTTTGTTGTCGCTAAAATGCAGACCATCTTTACCTTGGACTTGAGCCCCTTTTATCTCCTGGTGAATGGGCAAGTGTACTGTAGCATAAGCCATCAGAAGGGCTGGATTCCTGCAGTCTCTCTGTTTTCTTGTTTAGCACCATTTAAGGGGAGGATGAACCTGGTGGGAATTCTGCATCTGTTTGCATTAACTTCATGAGTACATTACCATATGGGTGAGCCATAGGGTCCRGATCTAAGTAATTTCAAGCCACACCATTAAGCTACTCTATTATATTTTCATGTAAAAGTGCATAATAAATAATGAGTCTGCCAGATGATTCCATCAGTCTGGTTTATTTGATGAATATAGCACAGGACAAGTCATAATCAATACTTAGCACTTTGTGCTTTTTTAGCTTGAAAGTGTTTTCGGGGCATTACTTAATTTAAAMCCCATTTATCAAACCTGAATTAGTCAAATTTCACTCCTGTTCCCCAAACTGTACTAATCTTTGCTGTGATTCAGGACCCCTGGGAATGGAATTTGAAAAATCAGTTCTGCCAGTCTGCAAATATTTGGCATACTAGTACCTCCAGATCTTGCATTTAGTTACAAATTTTGATATATTTYGCAGATGAAAAGCACCTAGGCTGATCTGAAAGCTGCTCTTTCAAAACCTGATGGTCATAAAGCTGCTGGCGGCTTCTGGAATATCCTGTCTCTTTTTCTTTACRCTTCTATTTTACATTTCTTTTGAGACTTTAGACAAATAACACTTCTGYATCGTATTATCCTAAGATTCTCATTCAGTTTTACACCATACTTATCTATGCAAAATCCTGTGGAACTGAGATATAAATTTCACCTTGGTGAAATGTAGCACTGTATCATTGTCTGTATCGTCGTTTAGATTGTTCCTGAGCATGAACATATGCACGATAGTGAAAACAATGCATATGTGGTTTTGAAACTGCACTCCTGTATTTTTTTTTTCTTTTACTTCCATAAGAAAGCATAGGTTGTGCAAAGAGTCCTGGAGTATGCAATAGACCATATTTTTCACTCCAGATTCCCTTGCCTTCCATGGCTCTTACTGTTATCTTGTAGTTCAATATGATATGCATCAAATAGGGGTAAGACRCGGTATATTAGTATAGTGTATAGCTCACATTAGGCAGAACACAGTTAAATATACTTTCCTGCAGTACTGTATTGCAGAGGTGTAGCGTATTTAAACAGTGTCTGAAAAATCCAGTTTGGAGAGTTGAGACATCTCCTAATTGCAAAAGATTAATACTTTTAAGWAGATGTCATGGTGTTAAAATCAAGCATGTTAAATGATACACTTAGAAAATACATTAAAAGAGAAATCTCTGAAGTGTGCCAATAATTGTAAATGGATCTGCACTCTCTATGTACCAAACCCAAAATCGCTTTCAAATGAAAACTCTTATAATACGTTCTTAAAACATCAGTATTATTACAATTCTGTATTCTTTGCCTTGCAATTACTTAAGTACTTTGAGTCTTTTTAAGCAAAATGTTTCATTTGGAAAGCTATTTGAGGCATACAAAGAATAAAAAAGAAACTAAATAAAAGTAAAGGCAGAGGAGAGGAGAAAAAAGAGCAAGGCTGGATGTCAAAACAAACTCKCCTGGCTTCAAAGCCAGGACATAAAGTAAAACTGTCAGTCAGCCTGAGGAAAGTCAAAGGAAATAAAAACATCTGAATTGCTGTTTCTRTCCTTATCTCTGAAATGTTACTGTATGGCATTAAAACAGAAAAGAATAACTGTTCAAAAAATAATGAGGAAATATGCCTTGATAAACTGTTCTTTCTTCACCAAGAAAATGCTGAGTGCGTTCATACAGCTGACACAGCTTCCATGGGGTATTTGCACATCTTTTCTAAGGTACAATAGGTACCAATCAACATATTCTTGTGCAAYTTTTTGCGTTAGATCTTTATTATTCTGTAATCCAGTCATAAGCAATACTTCAAGTTCCATAGTTCAGTAAACATCAAAAGCTTTATTATGCTTAGGTTTTCGTTTGTTTTGTTTTGACTTCACTACAGTGATTGAAATGGCATTTCAGAGGCATCACTACAAACATTTAGGCATACTGCTGTAGGAGAGTGGCAGAGCATGATGGGCATCAATTTTGTCCCATTTTCCATCTACAGAAAGTACCAGTCTGTTCTTTGAAATGCTTCTACAGTTCACAGTAATAAATTAAAAGCATTTTTGGCTTCTATATAGTATATACGAAATCAGTTTGAAGACAGCAAGCAACAGGTAGTAATGTTCTTCATTGGCCAAATGACAGAAAATGTTGATGATTATTTTAAATGTGAAAATTAAATTTATGATAATTATCAAGCTACATTGTGAAATAAATGTCTTGAACCAGGAAATACTAATATTTTAAGTATTTTCACTGACACTTCACAGATGCATTTGGGAAAATATAAAATAATGCAATATTAGTACTGTTATCTTTCTGGATCATTTCTAATACTATCACCAAAATTAAATGTTCTATCCTTAGCATTAACTTCTAGTAAATCAGAAATTAATGGTACATACAGAAACTGAAGCACAGAAAGTTGTCAGCTTCCCATTAGGCAAAGACAGATCATGGAATGTGCTGTTCTCCGCAGCAGAATCTAGTAGTATCTATTAATCTTACATAATTGCATTCGGCTGCATGGCAATAGGAGTTTAGCAAAGGAATTGTGCTACTTTATTTAGGCAAAACTTTGCAGAAGGGGCTGCCTTAAACTCATATGGTTATCTCTCTGGTTCTCTGAATATCATTTTTGTACACCTGTTACTGTTTAAAAAGCGCTGTTCTTTTTAAAAGCACAGATTGTATCTTGCAAATTATTTCCCACTTTGTCATGCTGAAACTTAATAGAGAGAGATATTGTTTAAGTTATAATTCAGAACTGATATGGAGAGCTAATAATTGAACAAATTGCAATTCCTACAACTTAACACACCATAAAAAAAACCTTGGTTAGTTTAGATTTCCAGTAGTACAGTGGGCTTTTCAGAGTTGACTAAGCATGTCCCWATGGCCATCGAAGATACACCTGTTCAGTATCTAACTACACCCATGAAGAGAAAATATAGTTCATAGCATATCATGTTATTTTCACTAACACTACAATAGTTTTCAATATAGATTACTATGAGGGAATAGAAGTTATACTTTCCAAAGAAATGTGCTATGTGTGTGTGTCTACAGATCTAAATAATTACTGAAAGACTAAAAAGAYTGTTGCACCTTGAGCTTTTTTTTTCTAATGTATTTTCCTTGTTCCATTAGTGGAATGCACATCTGGTGGAGTGTGTTTCTTTCCTCCCCATTTACAAAAAGCCGTCTGTGTTGTGGTATCARCTGTGTTGATACAGCTCTGTAGGAATCATTAACTTCTTTGGAGTGGCTCCAAGTAATTGGAACTACAATCTAATCTCTCCTGTTAGGTGTTCATTGCTAATTTGGTAGGGCAAATATAATTCTACTGCAAACATTTAAATTCATTAACCTTTTTTTTTTTGATAAAGTGTTCTTCAAATTATGATTTGATGTCTGGGTTTTGGAGGTAGATATTTGTTTGTTTGTGATTTCCTTTAATCAGGCAGTAGCCTGATGGATCTTGTGAATCCAAGAGAAATTGCAGGAATGTTGATATATGGGCAGTAAATTATGAGCCAACTGTTTCCAGTCATAAGCTTGCCGCCAACCTATGGCGCTGAAACATCAATCTTATTTTTAGAAGTACAGCTTGCAGAGAAGTATCATGTTCACATGAGCACATACCACTGTCATAAAAAAACTAAATACACTGTAGTATACAAAATAACACCTGACTTCTGTAACTACCAAATAAATATTTCTGAGCCAAGAAACTATATCCAAGACAAAAGTACTTCCAGGAGTGATCAGCACTGTGCTACTCCTGAAAAAATTGTTCCTCTGGAGCAAGCAGTGAGTAGATGGTGATGGTCCAGTTGAGAAGAAAGGAAAAATTTACCTTTGACTTGGGAAGTGGGATGAGCAGAAAAAAAGTTCAAATTCTTCAGCTATTAAATATCAACCCAAAGAAAATAGAGCAAGCTGTGTTCTGTTGCTCACTAGCATTCAGAATATTGTAAAATTTGAGTGCCTCCTTTCTCTGCTCCTCCCTCACTTCCCAGAAATTAAGCTGCTAAGGCACTGAGGTAATTTTTCTGTTTCTTTTTCTTTCTTACAGCTCAGAGTGGTGAATCTCTGAGAACACTTAAAAATATATTAATGGAAGGCAATGAGAATATRAAGGCTGTTATTATGTCAACTGTGAAGCAGTAAAAAAATTATAGAACAGTCTAGAAGAGAGCCGTCATTACAGAAAAAAGGAGGATGGTTTGTCTAATGGGGGCAAGAATCTCATTTACTCAAAGTTCATTTCAGAAATCGTTAGCAAGACATCTCTCAATGTGAATCCGAATAAAGTCAGATAGTCCATTTTTTCATTTTCTACAGCACTGAATTCATTATGTGGTGATTTCGTATTCCAAATTTAGAAACTGTGAAAGCAGCTAATCAGAGCTACAAAGACAAGATTAATTTTGTGTTAACTTCCAAACATTAGTGTTGGATTTTACTTGGCTTAATATGTCTAGACTTAAAATGATAGGAAATAAGTTGTAGTAATGAAAAAAATTAAAATAGATCGTTCTTWTACAGGTTAAATGAGGTCAAAAGTAGTTAAGCAATAACTTCCAGGCTTATTTTAAAAATATGCAAAAATTGCTGAAATTGTTTTGAATCTTGTTTGCTTTCTTTCAAAATCTTGATCTACTGGCATARAAGAGCAGATCTCTAATCTTTTAAGGCAGCCATTTTCAGAGCTATCATTGTAGCTGATGTGTGGTGATGGCTTCAGAGATTGTCTTACTACTTCTGCTTAGCATTTGATCAGTGCATCTGAAATCATTACAGTCCTTTGGCTTTTAGCATTCAGAAGTTGATAAAGATCAGTCTGTGATTCTGCCATTAAAACAGCTGAAYGGAAAAGTATTGAATGTCGGAGGCACAATCTTCTTCTCCACTCACAGCATTTCTTTAGAATAGCACAAAATGGGCAGAGAGAGGAGTCCAAATTGAGGCTTGATACTACTGACATGCTTAGAAATGCTAATGAGAAGTTCCTGGAATCTCATCATCACTCCTGCGTCTCCAGATAGCTTCAAATCCATTGAATTCAAAGGATGAAGAAAAAATAGGAGAAAGTAAAGCTAGAACTCCAGGAAGCAACATGAAATGAATGTAGAAGGGCTAGTTGAATGYGGGAAAAACATGGTAATTGCTACAAAAGGAAAATGAGACTCCTGCAGTTGCATTTACGTTTGAAAATATTGCGTGTAGCTTGCTGAGGCTGCCTTCCAAGAGTATCTCTGCCAATTGCAGAAACACTGAAAACTGAAATGGTCCAATAAATAAAAGTAGCCCTGCAGGAATAATCTTTCTGGACTTCTAGCCTCAGCCTACACTGAGAGGGAAAAATAAAGCCACTAATACAGCTTTGGAGTACACTGCAGAGATTTTAAAAAGTCTTCTGAAATTGCTATTATTTTCTTGATTAGCTGTTAGAGAGGCAGATTTGGGGGGTTTACCAATGACAAATGGTGCAGTTCAGAAAGATGGCTGTCTCTGTAGTAATTATCATCTGGATATACAATTTGAAAAAGACGGATAAAAATTTTTATCAGCTTTTACATAGCAATCCGCAGTAATCTATGAAAGACTCTACATCTGTTAAAGAGCAGGATGCTGATATGCCTTGTACAAATAAAACTTGGTTTACTCTAATTATGAGGGAAGAAATGAATTTCAATAAGGACTTTGCTAAGAATAAATCAGAGACTTTCAAGTAGTCAAATACTGAGTCCTCCACAAGTATCCCAAATATGAAGGCTGTAATTTACTTTCCAAATGGGAAAAGTCTGTTAAAATCTAATGAGTTCTATCCTTCCTTTCAACCTATATCTAAAGGAAGAAAATTAAAGATGTAAAGACAGTGAGCATAAACAAAATACAAATAAGTTTCAATTTAAATTTGTCTTACTTCCAGAAAGAAGCGTCCGTACAGACATTGGCTTTCCCACTTCCTGGGTATCTGCCTTAACTTCCTGCTTTAAGCAAGGTGTTTATCTGAGCCTTACGTTTCCAGTGAGATGCTTGTCATTACTGCATCAAAGAAGTGGAAACCTAGTCAAATAAAATCCATGAAGTTTGTAAATTTTATTTGAGTTTTAAAAGAATATGACTCATCATACTTCTAGGCATTACTGTGCTGTTTTAGCACATTTAATTTAACTTGATTGATCACCTATAATAGAATAGATGCTGAAAAATCAAAGTGGAAAAATGTTAGGTAGCTGTGAGGTAATATAAAATATAGCACAGCTACTCTGAGAACACAGAGTAGACTGAGAACTCAGTTGCTCTTTTTCTTATGGAAACTTTTTTTTTTCTATTTATAAACCCTGTGTTTAACTTTTATACTTTATGAACCAATAACTTTGCATTATAAATACATACTGTGCTTTTTGTTTTCTGTTTGATAAAATCATTTTCTGGCTGGGGAGAGGAGGAGACTTTTTGGTGGGCAGGAGAAATGGTGTTTTAAATTGTGCAAATCCCACTGAGCACAGTGGGGAGTGAACACCTCTGCCCTGCTGTGGCGGGCATGGCCTCGCGTTTACTTTTGCAGTGTTCGAAGACTATCTCAGGGTATATGACATGTGATGGGGACCAGAGGTCCGCTGTAACCACGGCTCTGTCTCTGTGTTAGGCTCAGAGTCTTCCAGCAGCGCTGGCTCCTCAGGATCCCTGTCACGACTACATCAGCCTCTCCAAAGTGCACCTCTTGTCCCTGGAGTGACCGCTAGCTCTTCGGGCAGTGTGTCCTACGCCGAGAACGGGATGAGCGGCCAGGTAGCACCCAGCAACACCAGCTATATCATTCTTCCACTTGAAGCTGCAGGGATACCGCCTGGCAGTATCCTTCTCAACCCGCACACAGGTCAGTTGGGTGCTCTCCCACATTATACTGCCCTCTAATATTTCTGATGCCATCTGTGGAATAAGAAAATTTCTAATTTCTGGAGATAGTTTACTTCAGGCACCTTATATGGAAGAAAATGGCTATTTTGTACAGAAAGGAGATTTGACAGTTTGTTTTTAGAGCTGCCAGTAAACCTGCAGTGGCTTTCTGAGGATGTCATGGCATAGCAGTGGGAAATGATACATAAGGTTATACTCCTGCAGTCCCACACAACATCTAGATCTTGTAAAGTCCTGGCACTCCTTGGTTGTGAATCYTCTGAGAACTCATTAACTTTAGTAAGGAGAGAAAGTCCTCCATAATAAAGCTTGCTGAGATATGGGGCAGTTGAAATCCGATGCTCCAAATTTTAGAGATTTACTTAACAGTAGAATTGCAGAAGGCTTAGAGGCTGCATCTGAATTAGTACTTCGGAGTTAATTTTCTTGTGTGAGCTATTTGATTAGCAATTGTATTTAAATCAGAAGTTTTGTGGAAAGGAAAGTTTTAATCTCTTCAATTCTGTGTTGCTCTGGTAGTTAGCAGTGCAGAGGCACTCAAAAGAGGCACTTGCTGTCATCTGAGTACTGTGTACACTTCAGAAACCACTCAGCTTGAACTTGAGTGCTTGCTGAAAGTCTAAGGCAATTTGTTATCTTCCTGGTTTAGATGAAGTCCAGGTAATGTTACGCTATTACTCCCCACTGTATTGTACTGATAGCTTGAAAAGGGTTCAGAGAGGTTGAGATTGTGATGCTTCTTCAGTGATTTAGACTGTTTCAGTGACCATGATTAACTATTCTACCCTCCTTAGCTGAGCTATGCTGGGTTTAAAATAGCAAAGCATGCAGTGCACTGAATTTTCCATTGTACTGGGAGCTGAGAGCAAGACCAAAATACTTTAAAAGTCCTTAATGGAACATTCAGGAGCTCTTCATTTGAAGATTTTTCTTTACACTTAAGTCTTTATGTATATTAGATTTCTCTATTTGGTTRTATATACCAAGGAATAAAGCTTACTTGTGAGCCCACTGCCAGCAATACCTCTGTAGACAGAATGCAATCAAGAAAAACTGGAAGCTGAGGAATTTAAGAAAAATGTAGTCTTTAAGAACTATTAAACTAAGCATTCCATTAACATACAGAGTAGTGTCCACTGCTGATCAATATGTATCTGCATACGTAAAATCAGAAAGGAGTAAAGCTTATCCTATTTACATGTAGGGTTTTTTTAAACTATTACATTATTGATATGAGAGCCTAATACTGACTGTGTAAGTGAGGTATGAGAGCCTAATACTGACTGCATAAGTGAGGTTTTTATGCATTTCTTGAAAACTTAAGTATGGGAGAGAACTGAACATGGGAGATGGGTAAGCCAAAACCATCATTATTGATTTATTCATTTCTATTGTGCTGGAAGTTGACAGTTCTGTCTGAGGCACTGGAATTTCTTGGTCAATACAAAAGAAGGCATTTTGAGACAATGTGGTCCCCTTTTATACACAAATCAGCAGGTTTAGGCAGAAATCCATCCATAATTCAGTTGACAGGACTGAGCGAAGCAAGTGAAAGGAATTACTACTGCTTCCAGCCACGCTACTAGCTCAGAGGTTGTGTGTGTTCCTGACCATGGCAAGGRTAGAGACTGTAGCTCACCACCCATGCAGGTCAGCAGGGTTGTTTAAGTGCAACATATCCAATGTGTTTTGTAGATTTAGCAATTTACATTGGCTAGYTCATATTTTTCCCTGGTAACAAGGGAGTTTTTGTGTCTACCATAGATATATATTGCCTTTCATCGCTGTTGCTAGAAGAGATTACTCTGTCTCCCCTCCTGGTGTGCCCTGTCCTCTGAGGCATAATTGAGACTTCTCTGTGTGTGGATGTTTAATGTTCATAGAGCAACTGTTTTTCTATAAAAACAATTCTATGTTTTTTTTCTTTTTTACTGTTTTGCTTCTGCAGCTGATTTGTAAATATAGACATAATAAGGAAAAGAGAGGGGGCAAGATCTTCTAAAGAATGAAATTCTTGTCTCAAATGTATAGCTTTGCATTGCCACACGTGCTGGAAGTCAAGCTATACTGTAAATGTCTGCTGCATTTTTTATGTGTGTCAAAATACGTGCTACAAATTTGCCACTCATGGACTCAGAATTTTTGCATCTTATTAGGATTACATTACAAAAGAAACTCCATAGGGATGAGACTTAGAGATTGCTAGATGCTATGCTCGACTATCAAAGTGATGGATGCTGTCAGAAACATAGATGAAGAGAAGACAGTTTAAAGAAAATGAAAAAGAAGCTTTGTTTCCTGTAATGAATAGATTTTCTTTCCCTATGTAACATCATTCTTTAGTTCTTTCTTCTCTTCTTGCAGAGTGCTTACTTCCAATCTTCTTCTTTTGATCCTAGCACTTTGTCCTTTAAAGAGCTTTGCTTTCTTTCACACTAYGTAGACACTGGCTGTGCAAGCCTCTGATGGCATCAGGAGATGCTGTCAGCATCTCCCAGCCCCGATTATACCTCTCAGCTCCTGTTCAGATGTTGGCAGTCCACATTCTTTCCTTAACCATATTCAGTTTCCTTTGATTCTTCTCCCCACTTTGCTCTTCCTTCTCCTTCCCCAAATGTAGAAGCTTCTGGCTGCTTTGGGGAAAGAAAATGATTTATGGAGCTGTGTCATTTTGCCCTTGATTTCACCCACTTCTTCAGTCTGTTTTACCATTTAAAGGAGTCTCATAACATGCTCTCTGACATAACCCCTTCAACAATTAAGAGCATTTATGTTTCATTCTTACTCCTACGGATGACACCACAGTCTTTGCCCTTCTGTCAAGGCCACAGTTCAGAACTTACAAATGTCTATTTTACTACCATTTGATCTCTCCTTTTCACTTCCTATTCCAAGATTTCTTCTTAATAGGTCTTTTTTTTTCATCTTTATAAATATTATTACCTTTTCTCTTTCAGTCCTGTCATCTTTTGTTGTGCCACAGGAAATGTTCTTTAGTGTTTCCCTTGAGTACCTGGCACAGACTTCAGGAATCTGCTGTGCTCGTCACCCATGTTGAGTCCCAGTGGTCCACTTACGCCTTTTTGGAATTCTTTTCTCTTTAAGCCTCTGCCTCTGTGGTTCTCCCTGTGGACAGAAGACCTTGCTGTTTCCATTCCAGACATCTATTCTTTGCAGCTCTGGGCCTCATTATTTGCCAGCAGGGTCATAGTTGATGCTTGGGAAGGAGATCATCTTTAAGAAACCTCCACTGCAGCTCTCACTTTTTACTTTTGAAAGGACTTAAATCTCCCAAATCTGAGGAGACACCAATTAGAAGCACAGATACATGAAATGCTGCTCCAAAGGATCATCTCAGCCTTCCCAAATCTCCTAAATTACTTCTGGAGCCTAAGACTCCAAGTCTAGAGAAAAAAACAATTTCTCTGTGCTCTCCGTGCCATTTTCACCCCGTGTCTTCACAGCCCCAAGCAGGAAATCGARTGCACAAAACTGGCATATACTTCACTTTCACTCACTTCACTCAATCCTTTCCTCACTGTGAGTGTAAGCCAAGCCTCGTTTGTAATATGGCAACTTGATCAGGAAGTGGATGATCCTTTAAAGAGAGAAGGCAAGGTTTCTTTAGCTGATTCTTCAGTATAGTTCTGACATGTGGTTATTAAAAAGGAGGAGGGGAAAGAAGCAGTCTGAAGAACAGATGGATCAGCTAGGGACACTTGTGGTATAAAAATGAGAAATTCCGTATTTCACTAATGCATTCCGAGTATCCAGATTCATCTGGGTCTCCCTTTTTATCTTAAGTATGCCTACTTCTGTTTACCTATCTTAAATGCTGTCACTCAAATATTAAAATTTACTTTTATTGTGTAAACATATGTATCATTCCTTTGATTTATGAATTTATGATGGAAGTGAAAAGAGAACTGAAGTCATGGAAAATGTTTTGCTGACCCAGGAATCCCATTTCTTTTTTGTTCATAAGACCATGATGCAAGACTTAGGTAAAGATTCAGTTTTACAAACATTGTCTTTGCAAATTTTCTTTCTCCATCTAAAATATCCGAAGCAAAAAGAGATCAATAATTTTTATGTTGTTAGGTATGTACCAAATTCTGCCCTTAGCGGCACTTCGGACACARTTTTGACTTCGGACACTATATTGACAACTTTTCCAAAATATTTTAAGTGCTTCTCCTTTGATAACCTCCTGTGCTGTCTCCTCTAATTACTTAGGGCACAGCTCTCRAAAGTACAGCATTATGTTACTCAAATACAGAATTATATTAGTAACAAGGTTTCTGTTTCTTTCTATATGAACTACAGTGCTGGAAGTAGTTGTATGCATTTCACTGCTATTGCTTGAGAAGAAAATGCATGTGAATATCCATTACCTCTAGGGTTTGTTTCAGAGTTCAATTTTAGTATTAACTACTTCATCATTAAATGACTTCAAATAACCATAGCACCTGAATCATCTTATAGTAATGGCAACCTTCCACTCATTCCTTGAAAATAAGTTCTGCCAAAGCAAATGGGTGTTCTGGCAGTAGTTGAAGGAGTTAAGAATTCATTTGTGTCATTCATAGACATACCATCAAGCTCAAGTGTTCTCTATTTTAATCACTGATTTAATTGTGTTTGGTACTGKAAAACTGTAATTTTATCATCTTAGTCTTGTTTCTGCTTCACTGTGTTGTAARCCCATGATTGTGCACTTCTGCGCAATCCCTCTCTCTCCCTGCCTGCCTTTATCCCTATATTTCAGGTTCTTCATAGTGGCTTGAAAATTTGGAGGAAACAACCCTGGAGTGCTTGGGAGCAGAATTCGCTGGGAACCTCCCAGGCTAATTCTATTGATTCCTCTATTCCCTTGTTGGACAGGTCAGGCAAAAAGCTATGGAGATGAGATGACTGAAAAAGCCATATAGAAATTTMTTTTTTTTCTTATCTAGACACTGCCAGTTGACACGTGATGTACATAGCGTTAGACTTTGACTCTCTGGTGAAATTTAAAGAAGAAGCCAGCTTTATGTTAAATTGCAGTTCTGTAATAGAAGCTAACTGTTTTRTCTGCGAAAAATAGATAGCTGATAGCATAATTAGGCATTGAGAGTAAAGAGCATTTTATTGTAGGAGATCAGTTAAAGATTGATCAGCTAAAGCAAACTGTCAGTAAACGTGTGATTGTATAATTTCATATGGCATAAACGTGTGATTGTATAATTTCATATGGCAAATACTACATTCTTGAAAACACTCAGCAAAGGGAGGGTGTCTTGTTTCAGGCCAACCATTTGTAAATCCTGATGGGACCCCGGCAATATACAATCCTCCCAGCAGCCAGCAGACAATGAGGAGCCAGATGGTCGGACAGTCCCAGCAGCAGCCTTCATCCCAACAGCCTCAGCAGCCACAGCAGCAAATTGCAAGTCACCTGGTCACACAGGTAGGTGTGGTGGCCATTGAAAAGGGAGAAGAAGCTCTTGCTGATACTCAGGAGGACCTGAGAAGAGGGAAGGAAGCAGCTAGACAAAAATACCAGGATGTTCTTCCTTTCTTTTGAAACAAATGAGCCCCACAATCACTGATATTTTCAACATGGATGAAACAGAGAGAAAGGAAAGATTCATTTCATCTAAGGGATGCTTTCATTTTGAAAGGAACTGTTTTAGGTGTTTGGTGTATGGCCACAATAGTCTTTAAATTTCTTTTGCAAAAAAATTGCCATGTTATTGAAAGCTGAAATTTTCCTTTTCAGACCTGTGCACTTTGTAATTCTGTAGAGTGCTGAGAGTAAAGGAGTGGTAGTACATATATCTTTATTGATTCTCTGTTGACCGCATTCCTAAGGCTTTGAAAATAAAAGCATACAAATATTCATGCTCTCTCATTTCAAACATTTAATTACTCCTCATATTTTCTCTGTTTTTAACAATGTATAGGTTTATATTAAACTGCTATAATAGGAACACTCCTGGTAAATTTGATCCCTAATGCTAGTAGACCATTAGCAATTCTGTCCTTCTGACTGTCTAAAATTTGACGCTACTGTTCTCATTATGCAATTCTCCTGTTACAGTAGGAAGTTGTTTCATGCAACATAAATATAGGTTACAAGAATACTTAGACAAAACGGGCCTGGAGATTTTCATTACTACTGTTCCTGAGGTTGACTGCTGAACACTGTTTTCATGATGTAACTCCTGCTAAGATGAGGGCAGAACTCAAACCTATTAATGGTAATGTAGGAGGAGAGGAGAAGGAATTCGAACTGGAACCTTTCACAGTTATTTACTGCTTAATGGATCTTTGAGGATCCTTGAGGGATCTTTATTTGTTCAGTGGCTCTGGCCCGTCATACTTCCTTGGATATCTCATGGCATGGTGTAAACTGTCAGGGTCCTTTCTGTGTCCCTTTTGCAGGCAGTGRGGTTGAGTTCAAAGACCATCAGGTACAGCGTAGGGCCCTAAAAACTCTTCCAAAGAAGTACTCCTGGGTAGCCCMGTCTCAGAGCACACCTGTATCAGAGAAAGACCCAAGGTCCTCCACCTACGCCCAAGCTGGCTGGATGTGATCCAGCTCTCGTCAAGAAACTTTGTAGGTGCAGTTATAGAGGGGAATGGCACAGTACTTTGGGCTCTGTGCCATGATGCTTCAGCTCTTTGGCTCCTGGACTGCATGTGGCACATGGCCAGCCGTGACAGCATGTGGGCAGAAGAATTTGGATCTGTTCCAAATTTCAATTTGTAGCTTATCTCCCTGCTCTCAGAGAGTGGTCTGCAAACCAGACAAAGGCAGCTGCTCTGGCAAGAATCTTACCTCCTATCTATAAGCACAGCAGCTGAGTTCTACTGTATATTTTCTGCGAGGTTGTAATTCAGCACAATTTCATCCCAGGTTACCTAGACAGTAACTGTTTAAGTTCAGTGAAGTTGCTTTGATTTTACTGGGTTTGGGCTAATGTTTATGGCTGTCRTTTCTTGATTTGGTCTCAGCAGGATTTAGAAGAAAAAGGTAGTGCCAAACCTATGTAAGACTCAAGTAAATGAGAGACTAAAATGAAAGAAATAGTAAAGCTATTCCAAGGTAATAATGCTGTAGAAAATCTTTCTTTCACTTAGATAAACATCTTCTGCAAACACTAGCTTGCAGTTTGCTCATTGTTAATCTTTTTTAGCTATTATGTTCTGCCAAAGCAGCTTTACAATCGTTGTTCCTTTGCCTATGACACACTCCAGTTAAGTCAGTCATTATCAGCAAAATTCAAATACACACTTATACARTGCTCTTCTCCGATTTTATCTCTGTAAATTAAATGTAAAATCATGTTTTGGCTTTGCTTGACGTGAGTGATAGTAAGGCATACCTGTGGCTTTATTTTAGTTTATTGGACATCAAAATATATGGAAATTGGCAAAAAATTTGTAATAAAGAATTGTGTAGCGTAAGGCTGAAATGAAGACTAAAATCACAGTAACTGACCTCTAGTATTCTGACTGGAGATGAGTCACCTGCATTCTCAGAGCAGTGTTTGAGGCCATTGTTCTCAATAACAGAGCTTGTTCTTGGTTTTGTTGTTATCTTTCTCTAAATGGGTTGTATTTATTGTCTTTCACTGTGTTTATTTTGCAGCCTGTTCAGGCAATSCAGCCATCTTCTCAGTCAGTCCAGTATCCAGCAGTTTCTTATCCTCCCCAGCATCTCCTGCCAGTCTCTCCAACGCAGCAGTTTTCTGTGGTACTAAAGATTTTTTTTTCTTTCCTTGAGGTGGAAGGGGGATGTGGGAGGTGTAGAGCCCATGCATGCTTGGAGAGCCTCTGAAGAGGGGAATTTCACATGGAAGGCATCTCCAAATCCTATTTGACTTCACACTTCTGGTACTGACCCTCCAGAAGACATTTTATTGTTTTTAGGATGGGAGGCTCTATCTCCTCACTTCCTATCCAGGGAGCATAAACTTGTGCATGTGAGATTTGAATATCCCCCTTTTCTGTCCACGAACGCTGGAAAAGAGGCCTCTAGAAATCATTATTTTATTTTACTTTATTTTCTTTGTATACTAAATCCACTGCCTGGATTTATTCCCTGCTCATACCAGAGCACCTGGAAAACAATACTGGTAAAACAGCTGCAGGTGTGGTGCAGCATGYGTCATGACAAAGTACTAATGGACATGTATAATAAAAATAAATAGAGTGCACTTCTGGAGTCTGAATGTGTCACGATGCTTATAGAACTGAGATTATGCAGTTATAAAATGAAGCTGAAATTTTAGGAGACACTACATGATTTTTGTTGTTTTCTCTCTTACTGTGGTAATCTTGTTCATGACTGATTTTCTCAAGGTAGAGATGTCACCTAGTCATACTAAGAGATGGAAACGAAGCTGACTGTGTCCTTGCAGCTAAAATAGTGTTAATACCAGGTAGATGAGCAGAGCCATTGAAAAGACAAGAAAATATGTTCTGCGCASAACCAAAGCTTTCTACYTCAGTGCTAACTCTATTGAAAAGTRTTTTGCAGACATCTCAGGTTGTTTTAGTGATAGTCATTTAGTAATGCTTTTTAGTAGCTAACTTACTAATGAAACCTCACCTCCTTTATGAAACTCTTACTCAGTGTTGCTCACTTTTATTCACTGTTACTCACTTTCATCAAGTACTGAATTACTTTTATGTACGTTACATTGTACACACACTGTATAAACTGTAGTTTTTAAAAGCTCTTTGTTCCTATTGGGCATGTTCAGCAACATTTCAGGCTCAGTGAAGTTTCTTACTGAGCTTGTTTGCATCATTTGCCATCCAGGCAAGGAATATGCAAAGAGATCAGACTATGTACCTAAATACAAGCATGAGTTGATGCTAAAATTAATAGCTATACTTTCTTACACCATCTGAAGATCTGGCCAAGAATGTTTAAAATGTTTGCCCRTGGTGTCTGTTTGCAGAATGGAAAAGCAAGTCTTTGTGGAACAAAAGTTTATGGCATTGCTCTCCACGGAGCATTCATTTTTTTTTTCTATTAAGTTTTCTGAGTTTTGGAGAATGAGTACAACAGTGGTCAATGAAGTAAAACACTTGTCAAGACAATAAAAGAGGTTCTTTTTAAAAAAAATAACATGACTGTGAAAAGGATTTTACAGTGTTTATTCACTGTCTATGAAGGGGTGTAAGGAAGAGACTATGCTTTGTGTGTTAGCATACTATTCTGCTGAATGGAATACATTTTGATGTTGAGTATCAAATACTATATATATATATATGTATGTATGTACGTATGTGTATATATATGTCTTATAATACAGAGAAAAGTGAAATGCATTTGGAATCACATTTGGAAACCTTTTCAAGTAGAATAAACCTGGTTGATTTGTATCCATCTTTTTGCAAGACTAGGCAAATACCCTTGTATCGTCATACTATTACCAGCATGTAATGAGGCTTAGGTCCATTGACTTCATTTGGTGTGCTCATCCTACCAGAGATTTTTTTTTCCTCCAATCAAATAAAGTACCTATTTCTTACACCATTGAATAAAAAGCCTTAAAATATCAGYTGGAGGCTTAGCTTTTATACCTTCTCTGTGTTTTCAAAATGGGGTTTTCAGAACAGTCCAAAAAGAAAAAGGACTGCACCTGAATCCTGCTGAATTCCTCTTAGGATCATTTTGAAACACAGGTGAAATTACCAGCATGTCTTTGACTGAGGCAACCTGTGTTTAGGAGAGGACATATTCACTTATTTTCATGCCCTTTATATTTAAAATGTCTTCTTTTGAAAGCTGTAAAGTTCACCTGTCATTTGGGAAAAAAAAAGAARAAAAGGAGGAGGGAGGGTAAGAGCCAAAGTAATGGGCTTTTGTGCCAAGTGGTGCTATTCACCTTAAGTCAAAGCATTTGTAGTGATTTTTCCTTTTAATTGCCTCCATTTTCATAGCTATCCTTGCATAATACGGCAGTTATCTGAGCTGAGTTTGTTCATTTTCCCCTGTCTCTCATGCTCTGTTTAAATCTATTCTGTTTTGCTAATTTGTGTAAGTGTCTGCTGTAGACATCATGTTTATCGTCTTCTACTGACTTCTGCCCTGCAGCGAGATGACATGACAACACAATTTAACCAGATGAGCTTAAGTCGTCAATCATCAGGAGACAACCCTGAATCACCTTCCGGTCCTGTCTACCCGTCACCGATTTTGCAGCAGCCGACCCAACAGCCAAGTTACATCATGGCCTCGCCGAGCCAGCAGCTACCTACAGGCAGCTTCACAGGCTCAGGGCCACCCGTGTCCCAGCAAGTCCTGCAGCCTCCACCACCGCCCCAGGGCTACGTGCAGCAGCCACCACCCACTCAGGTAGGCAAAACCTTCTTCCACGCTGCCAGTTTGCCAGCTGGCTTGCTAGACCGTGATAAAGAGAACGCAAAAAATACTCTGAATTTTGGATTTTTTTTCTAGGTAAAAGCTTTGCAGATTTTTATGCRGCAGGAAACTTGCAAAGCTTCTATCATTTCCTGGGTTTCAGCAATTCTTTCCCTATCCCCAAACCATTTTCTGAGCATATGTTAATACTGCAGGACACATCTGCACATGAATATGAAGGATGAGGGTGAGCAAATATCCAGAGTCCTTTTTCCCTGTATATATATACCAAAAGAGCAACATACATATCAGTGCAGGTAGCCGTTAATCATATTTAATTGACTTGAACATGTGAGATGTCACAGATCAGTAATTTTTACTGTCTTCCTGAAGACTGATTATGTTTTACTGTTCATGACCAAACATCTCTGCTTGTCTCCTGGGTACCTTTACAGAATATTGAAAGTGATTACTGTCAAGATGTAAAATGCACAGATGACTTTCTGGCCCATTTTCAGGATATACACTTCAAAAGGCCAAATTTCTTTATCTGATTATAGATAACTTCATTTAAACTCTATTCTTAAAAGGTATTAATGKTTTTTTTCCTGTTTTCATTTTATCCTTTAGAAGAAAACATTTGAAAAGTAAAGTGTAAAAGTTCTCATCAATTCTTTTAATGTAAAAGTAATTTAAAACCTACTGTTTTTTCTTTGCCACTTCTTACTGAAGAGCTGCAATTGTCTTTGTTACAGTGACTGTATATTGCCACAGGAATCAAGAATTTGTACTGTTACAGTGTTTTATCTGAGCTAGAGATCCAGTACCTTGCTAATTAATAATAAAAGAAATCTGAAGAATACTGTRTGTTCACACCCCGTAGAGCACTGTGATACCCCTTGTTTCTGTATTTAGAAATTACGCAGCCGTTTTTCTGAGAGAAGGCTTGCAAAAGATGATTTTAAAAGGGGTAAAGTTCAGCATAATGAGGTGGATGTTTTATTAATAGTATTGCTAGAAATAATTTTCACTGTTTTGCCACCTGCAGAAATTTTTATGGATTTTGAAAGAAAAAAATGCCTTGAAAAGCAGTAGTGCCCCTTTTCTTCCTGTGCATCCCATTTTCCTATCCAGAATATATTATCGCACTGAGTAAGTAGAGGGCTGTCCAGCATTCTTTGCTTATATATAACCCTGGCTGCCCTACATGTTTTCAGGCATCATTTAATCAAACCCCATGACACTTCTAGTGAACCAGATAAATATGAGCACCTCCATTTTGCAAGCTGTCATTGCAGCAAGCTAAGTGACACATTTCACAGCCCTGCTAGCTACAATTTGCTGTGAGAGCTAACAGGGCTGCAGTCCTTCGTGCTGCCTGGCGCAGCGTGCGTGCTCCTCTGCTCCCCCGTCACGGGGCTGCACAACTCCACCTCTCCTTTCTGAGTTGAGATCAGCTTTGTATCTAGTCTGCGCTAGAGCTCTTTGGCTGTTTGTGTAGATCCTGCTTGTCTGTGTTTACCTAGCAGCACCTGCCTACGTGTAGCTGTGCATTTATATCCCTGGAGTGGAGCGGTCGCGTTTCACCCATGTGAAAGAGCAAGGTTTCATGCATAATATAGCCTGAATGTTACTTTATGAAATTGGTCTCATTTGTTAATATTTGTTCTGYTGTTAATGGAGAGGGAGGGATAATTCTTGAGCGGACAAGTGATGGGGTGATGCCTTTTCACATACACCTTCATAGACTGGCACAGGACCGATGCCATGCTACAGGTGTTTTTTAATGGCTACACTACCCACTGTCTCTCTGTCGGTACCCACGGAGGCTGCATTTTRGAGCTTTTGTCCTGCATCATAACAGAAGAAAGTGGAAAGTTGCTGGGGGGAGAAATGGTTTTTGAGCTTGCAGCAATCTTAGTAATTTCAGTGTGGAATCAGTTGTCCTCAGGGTAGGTAGAAAGGTGAGAAATTCTCTTTCAAAGCACTTGGCTTCTCCTGCATCCATTACACTGCGCAGACCATTCATCTCCAGTTTGTCACTATTCCAAAAAATCAATCTTGTCCTCATCCCAGATGTCTGTGTGGAAGAGGGAGTGTGGTGGCAGGGGGGACAGTCCCTGCTGCCCTTGCCCACRTACCGTGAAAGAGCAGCGGTCTTAGTCTGTTGCGGGGGCTAGCTCTTGTGTCTGCATATGCATACGTAGATCTAATCTGCATTTCGGCTTTTACTTCTCTTCAGCCSTCAAATGCAGCACGCTACTCTGGATGCTGCTGGTAGCCCAGGTACCACAAACAGAGYGTTTCTCGTATAAAACGACTAGCCTTAACAATTCCATCCGCCTGCTTACTGTGCAGGGCAGCTGGACCCTGAGCCCCTGTATTGCCAGCTGCAAAACCTAGCCATAGCACTGGTTATTAGGCAATCTGAATCCCTTGTTACTCTTCTGAGATTAGATGTAACACAGGCAGCTCTTGGATGCCAAAGCAGAGGRTTTGAGGGAGGCTTAAAAAAAATGTTAATGCATACAGAATACTATATGATGTGATAATCATAATAATCAATGCAATGCAATCATTGTAAAAGCACTCTTGTATCTTAAAAGTTACTATTGAATTTATACCAGTAAAAAAAAGGTTTGACTCTAATGGCTAATTAGTTTCCGTAAATGCATTGCTGACAAGATTGGCTCTGCGGCCCAATATGCTCCAGGAAAGTAACAGCAATAAAAATTTGGGAAGAGGCCCTGTGAGTATGAACATTTCCTTTGGGAGGTGAGAGAAGGAGAAGGAAAAGCGCTTTAAACCTACAAACCCAAAGATACTGCATTAAAGTATTRACTCTTTTATTAAAGTTCAATTAAATATAGTTCTGCAGCTGGTCTCCACAATTCCCTCTTCCACTCTATATCAAAAGCAGAAATGGACTGATTTTAAAGTGATGTGCTAAGAAGTGGTCAGAAGACTCCTTYTCTTATTCTTCCCCTTTCCTCACGCAGTTCCCCAACCTAACAACAGATTTTGATTTAATAACCTAAAAATAAAGATCTGTCTTAGTTCAGCCAGTTGGCAATATTAAAAAAACAAAACTATAGTCTGGGTTTGCTGAAAGTGATTTTAACAGCAAATTCCTATTTGCTTTCTGTATCATAAATAGCAAATGTACATCCTGCCCAGCCTCTCTTATTTTTTTCTCTTTCTTGTGGCTTTTCTCATTGGCWCAAACACTTCTGTAAAGGTCCAGGTTTGTTGCTGGTGGCATTCTTTCACCAGTGCTTGACTGAAGGCCAAATGGTTGCTTCTGCATCCATAAGCAGAGGAATGAGAAAACTGAATGTACTATGTAAACGGGAAAGCACCCTTAAAARTTATTTTCATGTATGACTCTTTCTTTGTGGAAGCTGTACTGGCAAAATGATGTCCAAAACCAAGACCACATAAATTCTTTGAGAGGCTGAGAAAGTAATTCATGTGTTGAGGGAGTTTTTCAGCTGAATCAATTTTGTGTCTTTATTAACTTCAGCTGTTCCTTTGGCAAACACCCCCTCCCCCCCGAAGAGACCATAGCTACTATAAGACAAAATCATTATTCACAGTATGTCTTCTGTAGGACACTTGTTATGAATGAGGTTGGGGAGTCCATTTGGAAGTGGAAATCCTGCATGTGCATGGGTCTTTCCTTGGTGATCTCAGAACATTATATTGAAGGACRTGCCTGGGGATCTTGTGGTGCAGGCTGCTATTTTTTTTGAATTGTTGTCGAGGATRGAGGCGGGAGCAAGGGGGAAGACTGAAGAAAGGCTGAGCCCAGACCATGAGAATCCCGGGAAGAAACGGTGTCTCACGTTGCCTAAATATCATTGTAGATTCTGTTCTCTTCACTGCTTATTTTGCAGCTGTAGCTGCCCTTAATGATAGTGGTAGCCTCATTAATAAACTAGGTGAACGTATTAGTGCAAACCTAACTGGATTTGTCAACAAGTTTAAAGGAAGGTAGAAGACCTATGTCATGACAGAATCAAGCTTTATTTGATAGCGAAATATGTTAGGAAATTCAAATGAGTCTAAAAGATGGGTGAAACCTTATTCCTACTATGAGGAAATAAGCAACATACCACCCAGCTTAAGGGAAGCTATTGGAGAGCAGCCTGATGGACAGACAGGCCAGTAACGGATTTCAAACTATGTATGGACAGAAGGTAACCAAAAGCCAATGCTTCGTCAAGTCTCTGCCCATTATCTGGAGGCAAAGAACGTAAAAGGAGAAAAAAAGTAATGCCAGTCCAACACAAAATGTTGTATATGAGAGAAAAACATAGAGGCGTGTTGGAGCACTTGCTCTACAAAAAAGGAGATTCATCTTCAAAATAAGAACGTCCAAGAGGAAAGATTCATCTGTCAAATATTTTCAGAGTAATTATTAAAAAGGGGGCATTTTTCACAATGTCAAAGATCAAGAAGTAATGCCTTTAGGCTAAAGGCCACAGCATATAGATATGGCCTCAGAAGGGCATTTTTGTTCAGTATGACCTATGTTGGCATGCTTGTTAGTGTAGTGGAAAATTCATCCATCAATAAAATATATTATATTAGCAAAAAGTCCTAGATTAGACCATGCATTCACACAGGAAAGCAATTCAGATATAATTTGGCATTTCAGTAGGCTGCTACAGAAATGTATTGTTTTTTGTTGAAGAGCACGTAAGCAAAGGTATTAGTAACTGACACAGATGTAATGAGAAACTAAAAAATTCAAGAGAGAGCAGATGATGTAAGCGATACTTGTTATCTCTGATCCTTCTAATTCCGCTATTCGCTAAAGTAATATCACAAAGGGCAAATAACACGTTTCAACTACTGAAATAGAGATGAACTCAAGATAAATGAAAATAGATCCTTCTAGACCCCTCAACTGCCTAAGATCTATTTTATCCTTGTCTATATTTTACACCAAGCCATTCTTCTAATGTCTGATCTCTTAAAAAAACTCTTCTTTGAAAATCGTGTGTGCATGATTACTAGCAAATTCTTCCATTAATCATTCTAAATTAAATGATTTTCTGTCTAATACTCCTGCTGCTAAAGACATTTTTCAAGCTGATAGATTGCACCCTGATAAGCTACTAAATGGGGTATATAACAAATGTACTGTGTTCCAGTGAATTTAGAAGATGAGTGAAAACCCTGTGACTAAGTCTAGATAAAGTATCAATCTGTGTGATAAAAATAGGTAAACACTTATTTAAAAATTACTCTGAAATTTCCAATGTACGTGTGTGATTTTGAGCTAAATTTGTTTGACTACAGACCTCAGTTCAAAACCTGTGTTCTGTTTTAACCTAGGCTGTGTTTTAAAGTTTATGCATACAGACTCTTTCCACAAGAAATAATGTGTATTGCTCTCATATGCTTATGCATTTTCAAATATCTAGGGTCTTGGCTAGCAAGGAAAACAAGGAAGTTGAGGGTAAATCAAATAAATTTAAATCTGCTAAGTGAGACCAAGCTGTGGCCGGAAGACATAAGAGTAGTCCTATAGGGGTTTAATATTCTTTAATTTGTAGGTTGTAATAGAAAATAAAGAGTACTTGAGAGAGAGTCTAATCTGTTCCCTTGCTCCAAGGCAGGTTCAGCTGTTTGCATTGACTTTACTTAGGCTGAACCCTCTCTCCTCTTTTAGGTCTCCTATTGTAGGAGGTCTTAACAGGAGAGTGAGTTGRAGTCAGGTTTATGCAGGATCCATTTATCTCACTAAATTTACCTGATCCTTCTTTTATATTACTATGATACTTAAACCATAATTTTACACCCTAAATTTCTGAGTAAACTTTCTTAACACCTKAAGATTTTTTTCTCCAGAGAAACAAATCATTCACCATGCTTTCTGTCTGTTTTATACAGAGCATTTYGCTTGTGTTACTTTAGTCTAAAACAAAGCAAGTGGTGCAAGGATAAACTGTAGGCATTAAGTGTCCATTGGTATTGTCTGGAAGGGGATAGTTTACAGTGTTTTCAGATCAAAATGCTCTTGTCTTTCTGCTGTTTGTTTGAATTTAGCTGATACTATCTGGAAGGAAAAGGCCTTGAAGAATAAATGGGTATTCAACCTATTGATTGACAATCGCTATTGACTGAGAGTTCTCAGTCTATATGGGGCTTTCACTTCATGGACATCACTTAGTTCAGTTTTGTTGATTCTGAGTCCTCCTACCTCAACATTATCCGTTCAGTAGTTTTCTCCTTATCTAAATCACCTTCCACACTGTCTTCTCACCTAGTTTTTTATATCCATACATCCCTGATGTCATCTCTAGGAGAATTTCTGATGTTTCTCATGATGTCTTACTTGTATACAAATGGATGTAATTACTTTAATTAACAAAGACTTTCCTTTGTGGGTAACCAAACTGAGCAAAAGAATTTTATGTGATTTTATGAATATGTCTAAATAGGCTGAGTGCTATACATGAAGAAAAATGTTTTTGTATGATTTATAAAGAAATGCTGACTGATTTGGGATCTACTGACAGGTTGTGAGAAGAACAACATTCTTTAAAAACATTATTTGAAACCTAGGTCCCTCTACAGTTTGCTGATAGCATATGCTGCCAAACTCTATCAGCTGCCTGAAGAATCACTACAGCTGAAAATGAAAAATTTTGAGTGTTTTGAACTTGCTAAGGGTCAGCTGAAAACTGTTTAGCTCAAATGTCTCAGTAATAGTGATACAGCATGCATAGGAAAAATCTCTAGCTTCAGTCACCCTCAAATTTCCATGTTCACCTATGTGATAAGGTGATGTAGTCCACACTGTTCTATAATAATAAAAATGATAAGAAAAAAAGAAAAAAAAAGCACAGCTAGCAAAACTTGCTAACTCAATGTGTGCCTCAGCTCCTGCAGGAAGATGGCTATGATTATTTTTATAACCATAATGTATTCATGCCAAGTGTGAGAGGCTTTACAGGGAAATGTTCATGCAAGGATRTAGAGGTAAAACAAGGTGGGAATTTAGCAATAGTTTGTTACAGGTATATATGCATTTGCATTCCATCTTGCCCTCTCTTCACCTATATGTAGTTTGACTCCAGGCCATTCTGTGCCATAACCATGCTGCCTCAGGGAGCCGTGTGTGCTTGGTGTGAATTTGGGGTACTGACAGCCTAGCAAAACTGCAACCAGTACCTTAAAAGACAAGGACACAATCCAAATCTCCAAACTGGGTTGCTGTTGCTGTTTAGATGCTTTACTTTTTTTCTTTTCTTTTCTTTTTTTTCTTTACTTTACTCCTGCTCCTCTTCCCTTTTCTTTTTGGTAAATCTTTGGGTTTGAGAGTGTGTAGTTAGTTGATGTTCTCTCTCTCCACAGATGCCAGTGTATTATTACACATCTGGTCAGTACCCTACCTCAACAACTCAGCAGTACAGACCCATTGCCTCAGTTCAGTACAGTGCACAGCGGAGTCAGCAAATACCACAGACTGCACAGCAAGCAGGTATTTCCATCTGTTACTCATTTCTTCAGCTGCTCATGTTGCCTTTGCTGATGAAACCTATTCATTGTAGTTTAATTTTGAGCTTGAACAGCTTAGTTGCTTTTTTTTGGTCTAAAATATATTGAAAATTACAAACGAACAAATTCTGAGCTTGGAGATGTTAAGCTATGGAAAATGGAGATTGTGTTCTTCACCACTGTTGTTTTGTACGCAATGCAGTGTCCTCACAGTGTCAATGCTCCAAATGTTAGGTCACATAGAGAACCAGGAGAGAATTAGTGTGAGCCGTCATATGTCATGTTAAAGCCAACAGTTGCAATTTGTCCTTCATCATGTAAGCTCCCTAAACATTTGTAAACCAAGAAATTGGTCGTGGAAATGTTTTGTTGAAGGGTTAGCAGTGACGCAGAACCAGACGGTGCTGCCTTTACCTTGGTGATGCTCYGCCATCTCCTGCTCTGAGTTAGTGCTGGCCAGCGCAGTGAGCGGGGAGGTGGTCGGTGCGGCCCGCGGCAGGACTAGCTCCCCGCAGCGATGGGCGGCTGGAAGGGGGGCCGTTACACTGTAAGAGAGTGAGTAGCAGGTCTCACAGTGAACCGGTCTCTTTTCCTGCTGTGTCATGACACTCTTAACTAACGCAGAGTAAGTGGGGTGTAGGCAGAGTTGGACGGATGCACGCTGGAGCGGGGAGGGGGTTGTGCCTGCGGAAGGGTCCTCGCATTTCAAATGAATGAATAAACAGCTTTTCCAGTTTGGGAGATGTCTGTTTGTTTAAGTCGTTGATTGTCTGTTTCTTTAGTGCACGTGTCCCAACCAGAAAGATAGTAACTCCAAGAGGAGGGGCTGTTTCCCCGGGGGGGTTGCAATCACAAACATGCCAGGTCCAGGTCGGCTGAAGCTTTCGTCTTTGTGTCAGTTATCGCTGGGCTTGACAGAAGCTCTTTTGAACGGAAAAGCGGGCTCTTCTGCGAAGGCATTGCTACGTAAGTCTTTTAAGATGCAAGTCAAGAACACAGACATGAGACGTGAATAAGACTTACAGGGTCATCCAGCCCATCACCCTGTCTCTGTAATGTGACTGCTGGCAATTTTGTTCCTGCTCTCTCGGGCATTCAGGGAAACAAAGACACAGCAAACGCAGCTATAACCGAGCAGCAATTGATTACTTTTTTTTTTATTTTCCATAAGCTGTTCTATGTTCTAATAAAATCGGTGTTGCTTGGGTCAGTATTGACGGTGGCCAACTGCGTCTGATTTCATAACTTCGGATTTATATGTTCCTGAGAGAGAGGGAGAGGGAGAGAGATGAAGTGTTGCACAAAGGTCATCTGTCTCTTCTAATTTCTCCTGTCTGACAGTCTGGTACCATATTTATTATCTGTATAGAGTGGATCTTTGAACCTAAGTACAAATCAAATTATGTGACATTATCTGGGTCTACTGTGTTGTTATAAAACCATATTTATCAGTTTAATGGTACTTCTATAATGCAGAAATTATGGTAAATAAAGTGCACAAGAGACATCCTGAAATACTTAAGCAATGTTTCTGGAGAAAATTCAGCTATTTAATCTTGAGCAAATCCTAGTCTTAAAGATGTATTGTAGCACAGTAGCCATTACATTTGAGTACAGACAACACAGAGATACAAATACTAATTTTGTTTCTATGTTTATTGCATCCTTTTTCTTACATGTCTAGAAAATGTGAGTCAAGGAATTTGTCTAAAATCTCTAGACCATCAGTCTTTTCTTGAAACTCGTTCTTTCAGCTGGCTTCTCAGTTGGAAACATCATTGTTATCTCTTACTTAAAAGTGAAAATGTTGTGAGTACAGTTTAGACTTCCTGCTGTGGTGAGTTTAAATGTTTAGCTATTCTCAGATCTTAAGACTTGAGTAAGAACAAATTCTTCGAGCTGGCTCGTCACTTCGGGCTCAGATGCATCCTTCTGGATRTTCATTTCTATGAATGTGTAATAGGGGTGCCAAGAAGATAAAAGAAAATCTTGGCATTTCCTACAGATTTGTTCATTAAGTGAGATGRCTTATTGGGGAAATCAGAAGGATAGGCTCCCTAGCTTGGTGGCCTCGTAGATTCAGTAGGACAGAAACTCCAGTCCCCACATCCCACGTAAACGTGCATGCTGTTGGGACAGGGAAGGCTGGTGGCCTCGCACAGCCCCACAGGTCCAGGGAGAATCTCTATAGCGCACATGTGACAAAGTGCTTCCTCTGCTTGTCTGACTCCTCATTTTTTGCCTTTAGTTCCTTAAATAGGCAAAAGCTCTGGCAACTGGTGTCACACTGAATCGTCAGGCAAACCCAGAGCAGAAAAACAGATACTGAGAAGTTAAAACTCTCTCCTGGAATTAATATGACTTTGGCTTACTGAGGCTCCATTCCCATAAAAACTGAGATGAAATTTTCGTTCTATGTTTTGAGGGTCTTTTTCTCTTGATTTCTGCTAGTTAGCATATACCTTATAATTTTGACTGGAGTCTATGAAGGTGAGCTTAAATATCTGCAGAAATAGTGTTTTACCTGAAACAATACAGATTTCTGACATGTTATTAACTTCAATGACTAAAAACACTTCTAGGGCAAGAATCGGAAAGCGTGGGGAGTACCTTGTGTCTRTTAGCAGTTAAGTTATATTCATGCTCAGGATCAGTTACTAAAAGGATATGGACTGATTATTCTAGTTGGTTATGTTCCACTRTATCCCTTGGCATTTGGAAAGTAACCAGCTTTCTAAAATGTCGTATAATTATGTTAAAATAAAAGAAAAAAGGAGTTAAAGTATATGAGAGCGTATAATTTATGCTACAGGTTTACTGCAAGAGGTTCATGTACCAAGACCCTAAAGAAATGAATTATTCAGTCAACAGTGTCAGCCTGGCTTCATTTGTTTTAGTGTCCTGTGTTGGTGCATCTGTTTTTCTTGCCTTCACACATTCCCAGTGGCCTCTCACCATGCATATGCTCTGYGTGAGCCCTGTGGCATCAGCCCACCTGCAAAATCTGCATCTCTTCGGGCTCCCTTTTTCCAGCACGCTCTCAGCTCCCTCCCGTGCACTGAGCAGGAGACGGCATTTCGACATCGCTGTTGATTGCCTAGCGGCAGGCTAAACACAGCAAGTAACTGTTAGCTTGTGCTTCAGCCTTGTGACAGTGYGGGAAATGAACTGGAGTGCATCTCTCTTCTTTCAAGTTACTAATTTTCATGAAACTTTAGAAACATCTGATCTTTGCAGCTTCCATCTCTCCATCAGATTTGACAGAGATTAGACAACGAGCTCAGAAAGCTCCCTTGAGTTTTGGTTAGTTGAGGAAGCCTGGCAGTGTGATCCTTCGGAAACCAGGCTAAAAAATCTCTCAGTCTTTTTTAGAAATTTGTATATGACTGGAAAATAGCAATGAAAAAGCCATTATTTCAGACTACAATTTCCCTTGCAATTCAGACTTGGGTACCAGGTTTCAGAGTAGCACATAAGCGGGGTGTGCATGAGCTGTGGATAACTAGGGACAAGAAAATAAAGACATAAAGGAGAATAGTGACAACAGAATAGAGCGCGACCAAGAATATCGGGAATGGGAAAAGGGAACAGATGTGAATGAGAGAGATGAAAAGATGATTTTTGAAATTGCTTCCCTGAAAACCCAGAAACACTTACTGCCACTTCTGAGAGACAGCGGCTGCAGCAGAGGCAGGCCCCCGGGAGCGGAGGCCCTGTGCCTACCCGCAGAATAGCTAATGCAGAAGCATGAATGGGGAGGCAGCACAAGCCTAAAGCTCAGAAAATGTTTTATTAAAATAAGAAAGTTCGCCTGCTCAGTGGAGTTTTTGGAAGCTTTCAGAGCTCCAGCAAGGTGTTCAGGCTTTGGAGTTTTCCCACTTTAGGCTGCAGAGGTCGAAGTTTGATCTCATGCCAGCAATTTGTTTTCATTTTTCTTAGAAAAAGTCTCTTCACGAGTGGAACGATATTGATGACTTTTACAGCAAACAGCTGAAGTAAAATGTCAGTACAGCATCTGTAATGGCTGAAGGAGTCTGTATTCTCTCATGGTTCTGGAAAGAGAGCAATATTAAGTTAAAATGGCTCCAGGCAGAAAAAAAGATGAGCTCACCTARAATTAGATTAGGCCCTGACAGCAATAAATCATTTGGAGAGATGAATGGGAACTTTCTGTGTGTTTGTTTATTTTTAAGAGTGTCGCCTTGTTTGAGAAGAGAGTGTGAGTGACGCATTTCTCGCAGAAGCCTGTTACAAAGAAGGTTGTCCCTGAAGACTTTATAGAGACCTTTGCCATTTGAATTATTTTCACTAATATTCAGAACCAAGCCGAAGTGTGATATCTGACGGAGTGGTAGCACGGTCTGCCCACAGAAATACTTTCGTTTCTCTCAGATACTTATTGTTGCTTTTCTTTATGACCGTCCCTCTGCACTGGTCTTGCGTCTGATCCTGCGAAACGCGAAGGTTTCTGTAGCGTTGCCGTTAGCTGAGCGGGGCCAGGGCCAAGGCGATAGTGCTCACCCAGGGACATGCGGAGCATATTTCAGGTGAACTCTTAGGACGTTTTCAGATGGCTGCTCTCAAAAATGATATGCTCATTTTCCAAATTATTTGGGTGCGTTGCTATTATTCATTTCTGCACATCATAGCAGATGATACATAAAATACTGTAGAATAACATAACCAGAAAAAATTAAATATGATTTCTCTATTCTTGTCTTACAATACTCTATAAATTGCACCTCTAACATCATCAGTGAATATTTCATTCTTGGGTAGTTATCTCTGTGTTGGTAGTTTGAAAGCTTTTGGTTGTAGCTGCTGTGCTTCAATGGAAAAAGAAAAAAATAAATGTATTGATGATAAATCAGTAATGATTTGTATTTTGCCACTACCACCATGGAAGAAATACAGTATTTTATATCTGTGTGCCAGTATTTTTTTTCACAGTAATAATGCTGTGCTTAGAGGATTTTTAAATGCCTCCTAAACATAAGCTGGATAAGTACTTGAGTACTAGTTTGAGATATGTGACTGCTCTTATTGCCATTCACAGATGAAGAAAGTGTAACAAACTACATTCTTTGGACTGTCATTCTGAAAGACAATTAGCTTGGTTTATCATACAAAGAAAAGTAACTAATTTGTGTAGCATATGTTTTATATCAGTAATGAAGATGATCTTTTGGGAAAATTAAAGCTAAGACATACAGTGTTTAGCTGGAAGATCTTCCAGGCACAACTTTGCGCTATAATATATCCGGAGAGATTAAGATGATACTAGCCATAACTGAATGGTCTGTAATTTCTGCAGTGAATGTAATGATTTTAGGATTTCTTGTACATTTGAGAACCAGCATGTGTTGCCATTATGTTTTGTTTCAGTGTTCAGATAGTGCTGGTATGCTCAGATTGCACAGAAAATCTCTACTTTTACCCAAAAGCAGAACAGTAGCACCTTTGTCAAAAGGATGTGGTTATGTGAGGAAAGGATTTATCTGAACACTGGATTTGATGAGTCCATTCATAATAAGCATGCATGGATATTCAATAAACAGCAAATGTTTGTCTCGGAGGAAGGGTGATTTTTCTGATGAAATACTTTATTATTAGCTTTTACAGCTTCCAGTAAGGAAAAGGAGATAATTGTCTCTTTAATGCATCTCTGAAACAGATTTTAAGCAAAGACAAAATGTACCTTAATAGAGTCCATAAATTTGTTTAACTAGAAATCAGAGTCAAATTGACAATGAAATACTGATTTTTTACTTAATTTAATCATTTAGGTGTCAGCATAATTGATGAGTGTTATCTTCAAATCTTTCATTCTCTTTGCCTGCTGAAAGCATTTGTCACTATAAACTGATATTGAGAGGAAAAAAGATTGGGGGAAGGGAGGAAGCATGCAGCATTAAAAAAATTGATTTGTTACCATGATCATTATAGAACCTTATGAAGAAAGAATGCAGCTTTCTACCTTCATTAGCAGCCTGACAAGATCTCCTGGTCCATGGTGGCTTTATTTGCATAATTCCGTTTATKTTTTTTTGTGCTTACATAAACAAAAACAGTTTCAATTTTGTAAGTATCTAATTATCTAAAGAAATTAATTCTCCAGTCGTAAYTGCCAACTGCACTGTTGAAACAGATTTGAACTTCAGGTGCCTATCTGTGCTTGATAATCAGAACCATAAATGATGGTTTTTTTCCAGCAGATACTGCTTCTCCTTAAACACCCCAGGAGGTATCTCTTAATTTTATGGTATATTAAAAAGAAACAGAATGGACAGAGCCTACTCTTTTAGACACCTAAGTATARTGCTGCATTCATTAATATTGATGTAAGACTTCAAAACGTCTTATGAAATGGTAGGGCTGGATCAAAAAAGATTTTGTAGCAATTGGACTAGGAGAACTAAGTCAAAAATTGTGATCCTGATGGGATCTACGCAGATGTTACTAGTTTTTGTCTAAGTATTTTATGTTGAAGCTGCTCAGAAACTTAAAGCTGTCTTTCTGCCTGTTCCTGCAAGTGCTCCCATTTTGACAGCATGGAATATCTCAGACTAAGACCAGATGTAATCCAAAACTAAGCACTCCTCCTGTTAGCTGCCTTAGAAATTTGTTCCGACAGGTGTAGTATGGAAATGTGTATAGCAAACCTAGGGACTGGATTTAAGGCTTGCCCTGCTCTTTCTTAACTTGCAACTGGAAGAAAAGGAGGAGTCCTCCTTTTTTAACTTAATTTTATGGTTTGGTTCCAGTTTTGACTCTCYGATGAAGGGAGAAGCCTGGGTGCTTTGGGCCGAGAGGGTCTTACCCTACATTGTTCACTGCCTGAGAAATAATCACCAGGCTCCCTGCTCCTCGGGAATATCTTCTCTCATTCTTACTGTGCTTCCTTTATAGTGATCCTGAAGGAACTCAGAACTAACTGGGTCAAAAAGAAGGGCAAAACCCAAGAAATTGGCTTAGTTCTGACGATACTTGGTATGTTGCTTTTTTGCAGGTTTAGAGGCTTTCTGTATAGTATTTCACTGTTTTATACAGTGTGTGATTAAGATTAGCTCCAAGATCCATGCATCTCCTCAGGGTTTCCTATCAGCCCACCAATGGGCAGTTTCTTGCCTCGTATTTTGTTCTGTTGTGGATTTTTGTTCCCCCATGACTGTAGAAGGAGTCACTGATTCACAAAGATTTTTGAATTTCACTGCAAGAACCAAGCATCTAGAAGGCACAGAAAGGCTTGGTATTATGGCAGTTAGTCCTTTTGTCGAATTAGACAAGGAGTAGACTTTGCAGGGCTCTAGTGAACAGCAGCAGGAGGCTCATGAAAGGAATATTGCATTCAAGAAATTTTGGTCAGTCCCTGGGAGAGCCAGGACTGGAGCTTAAAAGTTTTGAAATTTCTCATCTTAAAAACACTAAACTGTATTGTCCTTCTCACATTAAGATATAATACTGCACCGATACTCAACAAATGTTCTGTAATTTAAATTAATAGCAGAACTAGTACCACTACATGCCTTGCAGCATACTTGATATTTAAAATTGAGAGGCAAAATGATTTTTATTGAAAGGCTTTGTTCTTTTTCAAGTGACTGGTTTAATTTTCTAGCACTCATACCAAAAGGGAGTGAATATTGATGAAAAAAAAAACACTGGTAGACTGCAAGAGTCTTAAGACAGGCATTTTTTGTTTATTTTCTTAAGTTTTCAACTTCTCTATACCAGTTAGAATCTATATCAGTTTGATAGTATTTCTAGAATTTCACAGTCAGTTATTTTATTGGAATGAATTAGTATATGTTAATCTCATATCGGTTAATGTACATGAATAAGCAGAGAAAAAGAAAAATTTCTAACAGCATTATGTAGTGGATAGGATTGTAAAGTAGACTCTGAAAACTGCAGAGACCACACTAAGATGTAGGGAATACTCTAAGATGTTAAACGGTGTCTACAAAGAATCTTTGTATTTTTGTCTTTCCTTTGCTGAAAAGAGTGATACATCATCACTATTGCTAATTCATATTGGATCAGTGCTCYGACTTCTTTCAGCGGAATTTTCCATCACTGAATAATTGAGAGGTTTATGTTGTAAGCCCTTTAGAGCAAAGACAGAATTCATTTTTCTTTATTATTTTATTCTTTCTCAAAACTGTCCTTCCCATTGCCAGAACCCGTGGAGGCCCATCATTGACAGAAAAGGCAGAGGGCCACTGTGGAGTGGCAGAGGATATCTGCAGCACGATTTCAGCCCTGCTGCTCATAATAGACCTAGATGCTTTAGTGCACAGTTAACTGTAGAAATTTCCAGATGTAAGCATGTAAGGGAATGGAGAATTTTAGCCAGGCTTTTGGGTCTCACCTAATWATCAAAGAAATGCTCAAAATATACAGTAGAGATCTGCAATGCAGAGAGGAGGGGCACTTTTGCCTTATGTCTGCTATAGATCGGGGATTTGACAACGGAAGCGTGTTTTGCAATTGTAAAATTTAGTAGAATATTTATTTTGATTGGGATGCTGCAGAAGAAATGTGCGTGCCTATGAGCTGACTGGAGGTCTGCAGTGGAGGAAGGCTGCAGTCTTGTTCAGTGCTTGAGCAGAGCAACTCGAGAAAGACGTCTCAGTAACTGAGGCAAGGTTTTACTGTCCCCCCATATGTAAAAAAGCCCCAAGGCATGTGCTTAAATTTTGTTCAGCCTTTGTTGTGGTCGGCTGTTGTGTTYTGCCTAAACCGAACTCAAGGACATTTTCATTTTGATTTGACACCATTAACATTTGTTTGTTTGCAAATGACCGGGAATAAGGTTTATATGCGGAATGAGGCAGCCTTTGAGACTATTTCCAAACAAAGGAGCTGGTTTCCTTAGCAACAAGCAAGGATATGTAAAACCTCCCCAAATAGTTCTTCACCTCTTCCCCAGGTCCTGCTCTTTTGAAGTTTGCTCATTATGCACCAGAGCAGATAACATTCCTACAGCATGAGCTAATCGTAACACGTGGTGGCTGGTAGCTGTCGTTGTTATTGGCCACAAAATAAAAAAATTGAATTTGCTGTCTGAGTGTCTGGTTTTAACAACAGCTTGATTATTTCTGTTATTACTAGTGATGCATAGTCCCTGCTGAGGTTTCGCTTCCAGCGGATATCACTGGCATTTATCATTATGAACGATAAGGATAAACACAGGTTGTCTTGCTGCAACTCTGGTGAGGATTCCCTCGTGGCTAGTAGGGTGTAGCTTGAGAATGGAAAGTGGTGATTCTTTACTCAGCCTTTGCTGCCAGTCTTAAGACTTAGCCATAAATACGAGTCATTTTACTTTAATTTACTCCAGAACTAACATGGCCTGGGCTAAAATAAAGGTTGGTTGATACTATTCAGAACTTCTGTTTCTACCTCTGTTTATGTGCAGATGGTAAGGCAGCATGAATCCTCATCATGAATATTTCTTTCAGAATGGAGGGACAAGTAAATGCATTATTTAATATGTTAAACTGAAATTCGTTTTATAAAATGATCTTTTAACCTAGAGGTTTACATAGTGCAGAATTTTGAGTCTCAGAGACAAGCAAACCTGACTAATGGGAAGTTAGGTAAGTTGTTATCCCGGTTTATCTGTAGCAGCTGAGATCAGAAGTACTTTAGCACAGATTTTCTTTTCTGTATTTTTATGCTTTTAATTTTAACTCTTGTTTTAATTTTTGTTTTATTTTCAGTGCAGTGCCCAGGGAGTCAGTGTCCTGATAACAAATAGAGTCTTTTTGCTACTGTCACATAATTGTTTAAGAGCAAGGAAAGGAAAAGAGGCCAATCTATGCAGTAATGATTATTGCCGTATAGCAGTGCCTAGGAGCTACAGCTAGCTTTGAGAGCCCGCTGTGCTAAGAACTATATATATATATAAATGGAAAGCAATTTTCTTTTTCACCTCTGAGGCACAGCACAGAGCTTGYGTCCAGGACTAAAGGAATCCTAAGATAGGCACCTCGGTGGCCACTTTAGAGCTCTTGTCTATCTCTGAAAAGCTCTGAAAACAGTTTAGATAAATCAGAGAAAGAAAATAAATGCTTTTACTGTGGTAGCTGTTCACTCATTCACTACCCAAAATGCTTCTTCAAACTTTGCAGACCAGTGCATACCTTGTGGAGCTAGAATAGTTTGCATTGTTTTCTCAATCCTCCTGCAATTAAGGCTGGGGCTTGTTTCCCTTTTCCCATTCCTACCTTTCAGCCTGTCATATCTCCTCTAAAATGTTGGCCACTCAGAGCTCCTACTGAGTGCTGAAAATGATTAGTTGCTTTTGAAATCATGTATGCACATCCTTATATGTGCTCTCCTAAATATTACTGTTTGGAATAATTAATATTTGAGAGTGTGTTTGAACTTCTCATCACTTTGATTTTTCTTTTTCTTTACACATGATTATACGTATAAAACCCATAACCATAATGAGAAGTGGACTTCCACTGCAAATAACAGAAGTCTTCTGAATGTTGCTCATCATTTTCCGTGGGCTTGCCACGATTACCAAGTGCAAAAAGAAGGCTGAGCTTTTACAGCGACATGGCAGGACTGAGTCTCAGTGGCACACATATATAAACATTTCTTATATGTGATAAGTCTATTTGTGTTTGGTTCCATCCAGTTTTAAATGACTCAGGCAATACAAATTAATCACCTTAAAATAAGACATCTCTCTGAAACATCTTAGCCCAGAGAAAGGTGTTACTTAAAAAAAGCACCTGTTTCTGAGCAAGCAAATACTTAGGAGATATATGTATGTATGTATATATGTGTATACATGTGTCTTTGTTCCTGTCCAGTTCTAAATGTCTCAGGCAACACAAATTACCTTAAAGCATCTCTCTGAAACATCTTAGCCCTGAGGCATTGCTTTAAAAAGCTAGTCATTTCTGAGCAAGCAAATATTTAGGCTATATATATGTTCCTTTGCTCTTTTTGTCAGCCTGTGTTATCAAAACAATTTATTACATGCTTCATCACTGTCCTCAGGGCTTCCAAATAGCATGCTGATGAAACAGAACATCTTCAACAGCATCTGCTCAACATTATTGAATTTACAGTTTGGTCATTTTTGAGAGCTCCCTTTTATGAAATATTGAGTCTGTAGGAGTGCAAAAGGTTGGATTTTTACAGGGCCTGCAAAGGATCTTCCACAAATCAATTTTTTTTTAAGTTGCCAAGTATCACTTCATAGAATAAGCAAAAGAGGTGAAATGTGTTGAATTATAAGAAGCAATGTGCTACTTCAAAATGATTGCTGGGTTAATGGTTTGAATTGGGTGGAAATTTTAATTTTGTCTCCATTGGAGAAATACAAAGCAATTAATCTTTTGTCTCCTGTGTAGCACATTGTGAGGCTGTTCCTTCACTTAACCTTGAGCCAGGCAATAAATAATTATAAATGTAGCTACATTGTGAAGCAAAAGTAATTTGTTGAAATAGAATTATATCATATAATACAGGAATTGGAAGTCTGAATTAGATTTGCTTGATGTTCTTTGTACCAGAAAAGTATGAATTAGCCTGTGATTTGTGCAGAAAGAGTCAAGCTTGATTTTACAAAGCACCTTTTATACCTAAACTGTTGACAAATGATGAACTACATATTTGTATTGCACTGCTGGCATAGGCAAATGCCAGTGTGTTCTCTCAGCTATAACTCATATAGAGCATCTGACTGAACTTGTTCTGTGGATGGAGAAAGTGATGTCCACAGTGCATGGGTGTCTTAAACYTTTCAAAGAATATCCTGGTCTTCACCAGTGCTGCCTTCCAAAAAATTTACAGTGGTACCACGTTATATAGAGTTTCTACTCTGTTGTGATGAGCTGGTGAGAGAGATGCTGGGGAAACTGAGGATTTGTAGTTTTAAGGCAGAGCTTCATGATCTTGCAGCCGGTCTCTCCTGCTTATGAGCTTCAGGGAACTCCTCTCCCCTCAGTGCCACACTACTGTTCCTTACCACTCACAGGGATGCCTTTATATACCCCAAAGCAGCATTACTGACCTCGCTTCAGCTTTGAGTTTTTTCCCCAACTCAATGGAAACGGATCAGTGTAAGGACCACTAAAGCATAAGTAATACAGGTTATCAGTTACTATTACAGAACTGTGTAAAGGATGCTCTAGAATAAGCAAGATAATTAGAGGCAAAGGATACGAAAAACTCAAGAAGAAGAGAAAAGGAAGTGGTATTTTACTGCCCAAAGTGTACCTCACCATACTAGCCTACTGGAGCAATAGCCAGGAGCTGTTCAAGCACCTGGCTAACTCCATGAAATTGGGAAAACACAGGACACTGTTCATCAGTGTCATCTACAGAMTGCATTGTTTCTGCTCGGTAGCCATGAAACCAACACTTGTGTGTTGTCCTTGCTCAAAAAAGGTCACTACAAAGTGTTTTTCCTGGATAAATCCCCCTGTGCTTTCCCCCCTTGAAAAGATCTGCAAGCTTTAGTATTCATTTCTGACTTTCACTGATACCAAGGTAGTGTTGATAGACATCCCAGAAAGCAGTAGTTGCTCAGCATTGCACTTCTCAATGAATACTCWTCCTTGTTGATCCAGCAGCTCTGCACTAGGAACCAGATAAGCTCAAAGCACAAGCAAGGCAGCAGGTGTGAATGCCCCTGGGGAGGGTTGTGCATCTACATTGTGCTGCTTCCAGCATCTTGCTAGCAGATGCCAAATGTAATTTTTGACCTGTGGTGACTACTTCCTAAATAATACAGAAGGAAATAAGAGGAGCTTCCATTGAATGAAAAATAAGGTAGGAACAGCCATAATGGATGAGAGAAAAGGTGCAATAGCCTTTCTTCAGCAGTGACAGAGGAGTAAATGCCTAGGCAAAGTGCAAGAACAATCAAGCATATAGTCACATTTTTCTTAGAAATGTTCCCAGCTGTGAGCAGTTTGCAGCTGAGGTACTTCTTGCCTTCAAATTTAATAGCCCATAGTGGATTTTTCTTCTATGAATTTGTCTAGTTCTTTTTTGAGCTCGTGTAAAGTTTTTACCATCCGCAGTACTTTATGGGAAGACATTTCACAGCTTAGCTACATGCTGTACAAATAATTACTTCCTTTGGGGTTGTTTGCTTGGACCTACCCCCCGGTAGCATCATTTTCTTTCCCTTAATTCTTCTGTTGGAAAAAGGACAACTGAACAGCCATTTCCTAGATGCTACTTCCATACCAGTTATGATCTTAAGGACGTTGTATCATGTCTCCTGTCCTTCAGCTGTGATAATACCTTTTTGTGTTTATACATGGGACTGAATGCTTGTGAGATATTTCAGGGTATGTATTGGCATTGTCCAAAGAACAGAATGCACAGTGGCACTAAGCTTAGCGTTATTTCCGTCTACTTAGAGCCCAAATCAAATCCATGATTCTTGGCTTGCAGACCTGTGAGAGTAGTGAGATCAACCACCTTTAATCTTAGTAGAATATATTATCTGTGTGGTGTGTGTTTCTTCCAGACTCCACAAATTACTCTATAGTGTTTCCAAAGGTTACACAAACCATGCAGCTAATTTCTTGGGGCAGTTTGTTTTGTCAGAGTCATGTTAAAGAAGAAAACATTCCTAAGTAAAATAATGCATGTATTATTTTGCCTTTTTTTGAATCACTTGTCTTTCTCTCCCAGAAATCTGACCTTGCAGTAGAAGAACAACAAATTTATTCCTTAAAAACATAAACTAGCAAGAGCAGTGTAAACAAAGCATTGCTTAAAGCCTTCATCCAGCAATGAGTCTTCACACTGGTCCCAGTGACTTCAATGGGATTGCTTATGTCTGCAGTGAATCACTTTTAGATCATGTGTGTATTTCCATGGCGGAAATGTCACAGTGACAAAGACTCAACAGCTTTTGTCCATTTTGTCCAGGTGCTGATAGTGAGCACTTATATAATAGAGAGCATTTATAAATTAAACAGAAGAGATTTCATGGTTTTATAAAATGCAAAAAATAAATGTAATGCATAATCACACATTCCCAATTTCCTCTCTGCCATTTTCAGAAAAAATGGCTACAAAGGGTGACATGATATGCTTCAATTTGGCAGATGGTAATAAAGGGAAGTGTAGCTTGTACATATGCATTCTCTTTCCTTTTTTGGGGGGATATGTGTTTTCTTGTCACTTTATAAGGAAGAATTGCAAGTGCTGAACTGTTGACTTTTTAAGAGTTGCAGTCAGGTTTGCAGTTGGTGCTAGGGCTGTGTCTTTCTAGTTCTTACATGCTCTGACCAATTTGAACACCGAAAAACAGCACAATTAGTTTGATGATTTCTATCTGCTCATTCTACTCAATCCTGATAAATATGTAACATGAGTTTACAGTGGTATTTGAAATGCATTAGACAGCTCATTTGTGCTATAATATGGCTCATTGTGTAAATATAGAGTGATGTGATTTATTGGAGAAACAGGTGTGGGCCCATGGAAGTATGATTTGCCTTAGAGAGTTGTTTGTAATTGGCTGGCAAAATGGCTTATGCTGCTGTTTCCAGGCAGGCTGTAATTAATCAGCAAGAATTCTCTTCCTGAATTTTTTTCTGTAAATGAACAGTCTCAGCATATCCATCAAATGAAAAGTGAGAAAATCAGAGGGAAAAGGACTGAGTCTCCAGGGAGCAAAGGAGTTGTATTTCTATGATGCAGCCCCAGCAGGCTGCATCAAGTGTGACATTGGCTCTGAAAAGAAGTCCTGAATTTTGTGTTTCTTGTAAGATTGCTAAAGTCGCAATACAGTAGTGGCAGCTACTGAGTGTCAAAAAGAAGGCAGAGGTGAGAGGAGAACAGTGGCATAAAATAGGRCTGGTAGACCACAACAGTTCTCTGATGCCACTTTAAGTGCTCTCACATATTCTCTGTCACCTTTTTTTTCAGTACATTGTGGTGTGCAAGTACATTGGTAGTTACTATAATAGCTCTAATCACACTAAATTCACTAAGCCCGACAGTGAATGTCAAGTATCTCATGTCAGATATCCATTTTACAGCTGCATTAACTTGTCTGTACAGTGTTTTCAAAATCATTAGATCTGGAGATGTTACAAGTGGTAACTCACAGTAATTTGAAAATCTCTGAGTGCTAGTTATCAGGGATGTGATCTAGCTTGGTTTTTGTATGTCTTGCGTTGATGAGAGACCTGCCACACCGGGAGCTAAGACTCCACTGTACGTGTRGTGGTGGATAGTGGTTGACCTGCTGTGCAGGTGGCTGATTTCAGACTTGGCTTTTAATAGACACAGTATCTCATTTAGCTTCATGTTTAGCAATTTGGGATTGAGATGCTTTTTTAACATCTGGAAGTCAGAGCACTCCTAGCTATCTATTTTTTAGTCCTAGGTCCATTCAGTTTGCCTGTTTTGGAAAAAGATATTGGCAGGGAAGGCAGGACTTCCTGGATATGGAAAAGAGTGTTTGGCAGTCCATTACAAGGATCTTCCACTGGAAAACCATCTCCTTAATTTGCAAGAGTTGACTTCTCTTCAAAATCTTAACAACTAATTTGCTGGGGTGAAGTCCAGCTGTTAAGTGGTCTTGCGTATAATTTATACTTGCATGGCACTGTAAATGAGCAAAAACTGTAATTTTCCAATGTATTGTTCAGTTCCTTAGATCAATGTCATATGTCATGGCTTTGCACTGTTTTTGCAATTAGGGATAATTTTATATTCATTTTCCAAGAATGCTCGTGAGTTGCATAAGAAACTGCCTTGATCTTACTGCATAGTGAAGGTACTAAAAGTGTTATTTTCCAAATACAATGCATCAGCTGCATTTTTACTTTTACTTAAAAGTGGCTATCTAAGCATTACCTACTGTTTGCTAATGTATAAAAAAGAACAGAACTAGGCTGATAATGAGTCTATCCCTTTCAAACATTGTTTCTATAAATATTTGTATTTTATAAAACTCTCCATGGCTGTTGTGGTAAAAACACAGCCCATGGGCCACTGGCATCTGCAATCAGAATGTTTTTGCCTCTTGTTGCCTGAATGTTGAAGACTTCCAACTTCCAAGAGCTCGATCTTGTTTAAAAAGTTCTTGAATTTTACTTTTCTTCTTGACAACAATTTTGTGGCAGCAAGAGGTGATATAAGGTAATCATATCAGGGATGTGTTTGGACCCTGTCTTGCTCCATAAGATTTCCTTATATGTTTAAAATACTTTCCGGGATAAGGATCTTATATGGGGCAAAATCATGAACAAATCTGAGCCACACTACTTTATGAGACATGACAGATTCCACTCTGCTCCCAACTGATTAGCAGCTAATTTCTTAAAATCTTCAGCATCCTCAGACATACTCTGGGATGACCCTAAGACCAGATAAGTTGGTGTGAGGCTTTTTTATCTGTCTATTTTTYGGTATGCTTTGTGCCAACCTATTTCTTTCCAAAAATCCTTTAAAAGACATGAACGCAGGTGTGTGATTTGTGAGTATGAGGAAAACAGGTATAGGCAGGTATATTCATCTTCCTATGATTAAACAAAAAAAAAAAAAAGGAAAGAAAGAAAACTTGCAGCTTCAACCGCTGCTTCTCCTCAGGGTAGAGGATTAACTCTTGACAAGATAGTCCTCAGCAAAGACTGCCCTTTTAAGTGTCCCAGCAAGAGCAAGCGCAGATTTCATCGAGTCTTGATTTTTTTAAATTGTCCTTACCTTGTAACCCCTCTCAAGATTTTTCAGAAAGCACAAAAAGGATCCATCTGAAACTTGCTAGCAATGTATACTGATTTGTCTGTGCRCTTACATGTATAGCAAGGTGTAAGGGCTGAGACAAAGTGGCTATAAGCTGTCATGCCCAGGACCTTCTTGAAGTCCTCCTGTGGTTCACAACACAGGGAAATGCAAAGACTAGATATTGTGCTTGAGGGTGCTTAAGCAATTTGTAGGGCAAATTATGTTGTAGTGTATATGATTAATATGTCATTAAATACTGCATCTCATTCATATATGCCTAAGTCACTAGAATTGAGGTGGTGGYGGCTACTTTTTCATTGCTCTTTCCTGATTTCTGAATATTTAACCGTGCCACCCTGCTGTTTTCTGAGACCATATGGACACAGATGTATTAACCTGTGTTCCAGTTTTTAAAAGCTGGAAGTGTGACCCCTCAAGGCGATGTAGCTGTAGTCAAGCAGTGACAAATTTTTCACACGTTTCAGCACTTGACTTTCATTTCAGGGCCTGCTTGTCTCTCTACAGCGGTCTATGTGTGATTTGATCTAGATTTATTCCTCAAGCTTTTTCCTACAATTTATGCATCCGTAGCTTTAGGAATAACTTCAGCTCCCTACTCTGTGAGCATGAAAGGTCTTCTGGTAATGAAATTGCTGTGATCATACTGTGGAAGAGTAGGACTGGACTGCAAGGAGCCTTGGAGAGCATATGGACCTGTGACTCAGTTCTGACCTGTCCCTTTACAAGGCATTGAGTTGAAATTTGGGACAGGCGCATCTGCCCAGACCCTCCTGCACCATTTTGTTTCTTTTTGGTGCATAAGGTTTGGGGAAGAAGGGATTGTTTATATCCAAAGGATATATAGGATTTCCACCTAGGTCACTTCAGCCTTGGGTCTGAAAAGCAGATCGTTATCTGCTGAGTTAGAATTGTGTTTGTATTTTGACAATACATGAAAATAGAGTCTGAACAAAGAGATACCAGTTATCCTTGCTTGAGCAATGATATTGATCCCAAGAAGAAGGAAAAGCTTTTGTCTTCTTGTTATAAAAGATTGCTATATTGACATAAGTGAAACTGAAAAATTGAACGTAATGTAGAGGGGAATTTTGCTTTCATTTGAAGGGCAATACAGATAAGAGGCACATTACAAGTTGCTAGGTTGTAAAAGCAAGTGGTATAATAATCTAGGCTTTTATATGGTACTGTATTTACCTTTTACGGTTAGTGATCCAGAACCACTATTTCAGGCCTGGTAATTCTGCTACTGTTTTCCTCATAGAGACTGAAGGAACCTGAAATGTATGTAGAAGTTCAACTTTTTTATTAACAAAATACAAACAACTATTAAAAAAAGACATTTTGGTTGCTATTGGTGTTGTCACAGTTGCTAGAGCCCTTCTGTAAAGCCAGGGCTAGGTATGATAGAGCAGCTAGTAAAAAGAGAAGAAAAAAGTTTGTACTTTAATGAGTTTCTGAGCTGTATAGCAAAAAAAAGGAGTAAACAGAGCAAGGGGCAGGAGCGTAGGATCCCTCCAGTCCTTTCCTTTAGACTGTGCTCTCTGTTCATCCTTTTCCTTGCAAAGATGGTCAGAAAAGCGTAAACTCAGCCCAATCCTTGTGGTTGCAAGATGTTGGGGTTTTTTTCTGTAATAATAACAAGATCTCAGTGGCCCCAGAGACCATACACATTTTTTCTTGTCTGGAAGCAAAATCAGCTTCTACTTCAGCAGAGCATGCTGGATTAGCCTGGGAGGCTGTGGTGGACCCTRTGCCAGGGCTGGCCAAGGATGGGTTGGGCTGTCGCAGGGGACAGAGCTGGGGCAAGGGTTTCCCAACGAATGGGGCTTCTCAGACCAAATAATGTTTGTRCCCACACACAGAAGTTAGTCTTCAAGGGGAAACATCCTGAAAGACTGCATCACTTGACAAGGCTGTTTTGGAAGGAAGGAGGTTTGGATTCTTTTCAGAGGTGAAATTTTCTGAGGAGCAAGGAACAGAGTGAGTGTTTTCTGCATAAAGGTTGTGGCAGAAATAGGAATAAACAGTGTCTGACCAGRTTTAGTACCCAAATTATTGGAGAAGCATGAGGTTTATTTCAGCACTTCAGGACTAGAAGCATATGCAGATGATGAGGTGGAGAAGGATTCTCCTCTTCCTCAGAAGTAAAGCTTAGCAGAATCATGGAATCATGGAATGGTAAGGTTGGAAGGGACCTCTGGAGATCATCTAGTCCAACCCTCAGCATAGCGCATACGGGGACTGAACCACGACCTTGGCGTTAGCAGCACCACGCTCTAACCAACTGAGCTAAACCAGAATATTCTGCTTCAGTAAAGCAGAATTTGAGGGACATTGTAAACAGGTTCCTTTATTTAAATAGCAAATGTAGTAAATCTGAAGAAAAGAAAAGAAAAGGGGGAGGAGGAACTTCCTTATAAGAGCTTCGATAGTCAAGCTGTTGTTACTGAAGAAACAAAAATGCTCCCATTCTTCTCTCTTGCTTGAAGAATTCTGTTGCTGCCTTGTACTTCTATAAACCGTTACAAAAATCATAATTATAGTGTAATAAACTAATTCTTTTTACACTGCATTGAACTTAAAATAATGTCAAATCCATATTTCCATTAGCTAGCAATGAAAAAACTATTAAGAATAACATTTAACATACAATCAATTCAGTTCATGCAAATGTTTCTGAAGAGTAATTGTGCTGCAGTGCAGCAAATAAATGGAGGGAATAGCCTGAACATTGATGTAATACCTGTACTACTAAGAATTTCAATTCAAGGAAAAGATGTACTTTCCTCTAATCATTAGATTAGAGCTACAACAATAGGTAAGGGTCCTGGTTCAATAAGGTGCTGAGCTCTTCTTTCCCATATACTATAGGAAAATCAGAAATGTAACTGTTAAGTTTTACTGATTTTCCATCTTCTCCAAGTTAATATCTTTAGGAAAAGTGTTTACACAGCAGACTCTTTTAATATCAGTATATATAGATATTTCAGTAACAGTGTCACTTGAACATTTTTCTAATGGAGACTACATACAGAATCTCCATTCTCTGAAGCATTTGTTGGCATGAATTCAAGAAATGGCCAACTTTCTCTAAGAAGTTGCATTAACACATTCGATAAATATGTAATATGTCTGAGATCCTCAGGTTATACAGTAATGGGTATCATAAAAATAGATAGATATTGATTATTATTTCTCAAGGGAGTATTTTGGATTAAATAGAAGTTAAAAATGACCACCAGAAACAAACTCTTTGTTAAATGTGCTTTATCTTGTGGAGAAGAGCAGATTACAGTATAATTGCTAATAAACTTCCTTCGATCCACAGCAAGATGAAACTGCTATGACCAAGTCATTAATTTTTCCTGTTGCTCTTAACTTAGGAGCTGTAAAGTCCCAGAAATCTGCTTCCTAGTGTGTCAAAATGGGAACTCCAAAACAGCTAGAGACACATATGATCTACTGAACTTTCTCTGGTAATATAAGGTAAAGAATCTGCCTGCATGGTTCTCCATGACAGGGTCTAGAGACAAGTTCTGTTCAAAATGCACCCTTCGACGTCCACATTGGCTATGGAGTCAACCCCAGTCTATGGTGAGCAAGAGGATGAAATTTAGCCCAGAATGTCATAAAATTAAATTTTCAGTATTCTTACAGTAGTAAAACCTTGATGTGAGAAGACACTTGAGCATCAGTCTTTTTCTATGCTATTTTGATTTCCTGAGCTGCGTGAAGAACCTGGTTTTTAGTACAGATTTGAGCTGGTGTAACCAGTGAACGAGTGTAACAAGTAACTTGCTTCTTTCACAGAAATAATGATATGAGGCTAAAGTTGATGACTTGTTTCAGTTCCTGCAACCTGGAAACAAGGCATTTTTCCAACTTTGGCATAGAAGGTGGCATCTAAACTGTGACCTTCCATGCCAAACTTTGTTCCAGGGCCTATTTGTAAACACTTTATATGTCAGCTTTAACTGCAGAGTCCCAGCCATTCTTACCATCATAATGTTATCTTTCTCTCCCTCCCTCCCCCCACCCCCMAAAAAATCCACTTTGATRTGTTTTTCTAGGTGATCAGATGCCATTGCATGTGAGGTGTTATCATGAAAACCACATTATCACAGTAATTCAGGGCCTTTGGGCATCTGATGTTGCCAATTGCCTTCACTTCTTGCTGGTGTGTAATTTATCACTGGTGTGGCCTACCCTGCTAAAATGCGCCCTTTGTGGGCAGGTGCGAAGCTAATATACTTTCAAAGTGTGTTTGAATTGCTTCAATAAATCACAGCTGTCACTGTGAGCGGTTTTATCACTTGCCAAAGCAATATGTTATCTCCATGCTTTATAGTCTTCATACTATTCTGGAGTTTTATTTGTGCAAATTGTAATGCACCGTAACTTATTTTATCAAATGAATTTGGGCAGCCCTGATTTCTATTTTTATTTTTTGTTGGGGGGAGGGTTGTTTGTCTTTTTGTGGAAACTTTGCCTTGCCACTTTTATGGGATGTTTTGTATAGCTGCAGTTATTATTTTWTTATTATCTAGGTTTAAGAACACTTGTAATTTGTTTTTAATTTTTTAATTTTCGTTATCTTAAATAGTTTGTGCAATTGAGAATGCTTTGTTTGATAGCTCATTTCCTCTCAAGTTCTGCCATGTAGCAAGAGCTGCAGCTACACAGAGATCCAGGGCCATGGAGTTTTTGCAAGGAGCGGGACATGCAGGAAGATATAGGGGGCTTCCCACATCACAGASTTTACTATCTGCGCAGAATATCCACTAAACTAATCAATTGTCTAGATTCAAAATAACAGCAAAAGAAATGCAGAGGTGGAAGGCAGTTGCAGACAAGCCTTCCTACCTGAGACCTGCGGAACAACGTAAACAGGGAAGTCACAAATAGTTCATATGGCCAAAGCTTTGTTAAATCTTTAATGTGGGAGTCTTTCCCACTGGATCATGGAAAACAACTGCGTGAGTGGCAGAATGACTGTCAGAGCCGTGATGTGGTGCGCTGGCTTAGGCAAAGGTGAGCAGAGGGGAGTCCATGTCTCAGCAGCTGGACACGTTGGGCAAAGACCAAACGTGCTCATGACGTCTGTCTGTTCTCATCTTGCCCCAAACATGTTAGATGGGGCTGCTTCGATTCAAGGGCTCGGCCTCCCGTAGCGGACGGTCTTGGTCACTGTAAACTTTGGATAGATGCAAGCTTATCCTGTACTGCAGTTTTTCTTCTCCTGCTAAAGTAGGAGATCTGTTTATTAGCACGAACTGCGTCCAGTTCAGAGTCTTGCTGTTACTTGGGAACTTCTTGCAGTAAAAGTCTCATCTCGGTTCCTCTTTTCAGGAATGATCTGACATTAAATACGCTGTTTTTAGGATAGCCAGTAAAATGACTCCTTTTTATGGATATGTCTAAAGTATCAGTGAATATTTATGAACTAATTTGCCATGGCTTCTCCTGTGACAAAAAAAAGTACTTTTAATTGATGCAATAGCTCATTCTGGAATGTGAAAACAAAGTCTATAAAGAAGTCAGTTTTTATAATTAGAAAATTATTTATTTGCTGCACATATGTTTGCTAAAACATGGGGTTTACATTCCTCTGTTTTTTAGTTTGAAAAAAGTTATGCTAATTGTTTAAAAATGAACAATGGCTCCACTGTAAGGAAAATTTATGGCTATAGATTGAGTTCCTGCCATGTGGCATAGTCTAAAGGTATGACTTAAATTTGTCCTACTCAGTTTCACAAGTTAGTGTTCATTCTCAAGGTTTTCATTCAGAAGAGGCATTAGTTGCTAAAGAACGTTGTGCAGATGTGTTTACACATCCTGCAATTTTCTCTTTTCAAAAATTCTARCTATACAGACATTTTCAGCAGATTGGCTAGGCACATCAGCTACCACTTGAGAAATACATCTTGTAAATTTTTACATGGAGCAACTTTCCTGGCAGCTGCATTGTGGTTTGACTTTGAGCAGCCCCAATAGAARTATATAAAGTCTGTTACCCAATCTAAACCACAAAAGCAGGAAAAATATTTTAGGTAGACTTTGGTGGCAATACAGAGCTGCATTGATTTCAGTGATCACATATATGGGGAACGCAGGTAAAAAGTTATGTGAGTGGCTCAGAAATCTACCTTGACCACACTCCATGACCACACATGGCTTGGAGTATTGATGCTGTTTGCATTTAAGACTCCATATGTTTATGGTCTTTATTGTGCACTTTCCATAGCTCTGAACACTTAGCATTGATCATGTTTTCAGACTTTGCAAATAACTGTTGCCATGTAGATTATAGACACTTCTTCAGTAGGGTTGCAAACCTTTGAAARTATGCCATGTGGCAGCAAATGCTCCAAGGAAGCCTTGCCCCAGTGATTTCTGAGAGCAGGCATCCCCCTGGCTAGGCCTACAGCAGACACGGCCAATCCCTTAAAAGTATCTGGGAGTTTGTCTACATTTAAATTATGTTACACTTCCTATTTTTACTAATAAAAGTCAATTCTTTATTTACAATTGCACAATTCCAGATGCCTTGGGAGGAAATACAGGGGTCAGATGTAATGCTATGGGTTTCCCAGAGCAAGTCTGCATAAAACACTTCTGCTTGGCAGATCAGTCTTCTCAAGCTGTTGCACTAGATGGGTTAACCCAAATATCCTTTTGCAACAAGAACAAACCAGCTGTAGCAGGAGTTTTCCAGCTGACTAAGGTGCTCTGCAGTGAAASCTGAGGGCTAGCAGAGAGCTTTTACAGGGTCCTGAATTCAGCCATGTCCTAGCTGAACATTTTGACATCTGTTGGCTACGGGCCTGACTCCAGACTTGCTCAGGTCCAGAAAGACTCCCGTTGGCATGAGTGAGGCTTACTGCAGGGAGGGGAGGAGTGCCGTCTGCCCCATGTACACCTGCACACCAACTTGGCAGAGCGCTTCTGTGAATGTAGAAACCAAGTGATCTCCTCTAAGGCCACCTCCGTCCTCCCTTTCCTCCCTCCCTCCCTCCTTCTCTCTCTCCCCCCCCCCCTTCTCCTGTTTCGGCCAAAATTTGCTGGTGCAGCTGTGCAGAAAAGCCTGCTGCTGACAATGTCATATCTATTCATTTCTTTCGTGACTACACATAGGACTTGTGTCTCCAGGTGGTAATCCTCTCCCTTGCAAAAGGGCCACTAAACCCACTTTAGAAAAGACAAAGGTAAAAGATCGCATCCACCATGAAATCTCCCTTCCCTTTTTTTTTCATTTTTATTGTGCTATTCATATTATTATTCCCACCCACTGCAAGAGTTGAAAATACACACACCAGTGATGTAGTGATGGSCATGTTCTGCAAATACAGCATTCCTTTGTAAAGCCTGGTGATATGTTGCAAGATAACTTGGATTCAGCTTCCTGATTTTTCAAAGGAGTTTAAAGAATTGTAGGAATAAGTGATTTTGCAGATTCCTTGGCCATTAAAAAAAAAAAGAATGTCTCCTCCAAAATTCGATTTTTTCCCCTCAAAATGATAAACCAGCAGATTAAAATAAAACTTTAAATTGCCTAGTCACAACTTAACTATCTCATTTGATTTTAAATATATTTTAATTTAAATCAAAGAAAAGCTTTTGAGGTTTTAGAAACTGGTAGCTTGGTATTGGAATGTTTCAGACGTTCTTGGCTTTTATTCACTTATTTTTCTCCTTTTTCTTGAGAGGAAAAATCTGGCCRTAGCTGAAGCTCATTAGTGTATTGCATTGGTGCCAATACATCTGTAGTTTTTGCTCTTCACCTCTTTCCAAGAAACAGGTTAGCTGAGAGATACAACCTAGTTTTAGTGCAATGTGCTGATGTATTGATTTTGTACAGATGATAGAAGCAGAAATGCTGTTTACGTTTCTGTGGTGATACCAACTGGACTGAAYGTGTAGAACAGAGATTGATAGAAAGTTCATGTGTTACACATAAACTGCATATGAATCAGTCTTTTGCACTTCAAGGGGTGAAGAGGGTGCAAGGAAAGGAGGGGTTTTGTTTTATTTTATATTTATATTGCTTTAGCTGCTGAAAAGGCCCAACCCAATTTCCTCATTAGCTCTTCTGAATTAAATGAGCAGGACAGTAGAGCAGACTCAAGGGTTTACTTGCAGAATGGGCATGATCTGGAGCACTCTGCCTTTGCCGCACAAGTGAAGTAAGCTAGACTCCTCCCTGATTGCAATTTGTTTTATTATTTGCCAAGATCTCTTGGTACCTAGCCAGCGCTTATTTTACTGTCTTCCATATATGTGTGTATATAGATGTGTGCATATACATGCTCAGTTCCTTTTTTCTCACCATGGCCCACTCTCCAGATTGTGGTTTAAGYGGTGGCTGCACAGAAAGCAATTTGAGAAATGATTTGCATTCAGACATTTTGGAGCAGAATTTTATTGGAATGGGGCTTCRTTTTTCCATAGACCTCCCGGTCAAGTTTCTCAGCAGCTTTTAAAGGATATTATGGATATAGTCTGAAGCAATGTGTCAGAATCTTGCCTTCAGCCTTCAAAGTGCTGRGTTCTCTGGCCTCAGTCCAGAAACGTTCTGAAGCCTGTAAATCATTGCTCTGAAATCAAGAAACCTGTTCATGTGCTTAAAGTTAAGCAAATGCTTAAGGGCTCTGCTGTCTCGGGGCCAGAGTAATCACCATGTTGGAGGTGAGTGCTCTAGTGTGGAGCAAAGCCCGTTAAAGTTGATCACGAACTTCAGTAATCTTTGGATTATGTTCGTCATGGGTACACTCAAAAAAGACGAGATTTTGCAGTCACGCCCATATGGGCAGACATATGCTCCCTCAAAGTCCTGTTGGCTTCGGTGTCATCCATGTGTCTGCATCTAGCTGGAGGATGTAGCTCATAACTTGCTGTGCCCTTATGTATAGGTAAATAAATAAATACAAGTCCTTGTGCTCGGTGATTTGGTATGCTAACCTATGTATGTATGCAGAAGGACTGAGGAGAAAGAAAGCGATCAGGCAATGGCAGTGCTTTTGCTGCAGATGGTATTTTCAGTTGGTGGCACATTTATGAAACTTCTGCTTGAGGCTGAGCCATGAAACAAAGCCCAGCTTGCAAGGGTGGAAAGCACAGACCATTAGTGAGAATTTATGCTGTTAGCAGTTGTTTACACAGTTGTGCCCTCAATAAAATGCAACACAGTGCAGTGACCCCTGCATCACCAGCACACCACAGACTTCCTTCAATTCATAGGGTATGGGCAGGAGACTGTAAACGAAACTGCTTGGGAGCATGAAGATTGAGAGAAGCAGTGGGAGCATATGGACAGTCACTGACGTGATTTTGTTGGTGAGCCCAGCCTGAGTAATCACTGCTCAGGATGTGGCTGTAAGCATGACTGCTCTCTGAGGCGGTGAACAGACTTTTGGTCCTTTTTTCCGTTAGAGTTTTGTGCAAATCTGCCTGAAACTTGCTGTTTTTTTCTGTGCAAGTTATTTCTTGTAGACACTCATTTTTCAGTCTCCAGCCATTTGTCTATTTAAGAATGCACACTATTCAGTACAGAGATTGCTGCTATTCCTACAAGTTTGTACAGTAGCTGGCATGTTAGAGGATCGTTCTTAGCTTGTGCTTGTAGGTATTTCAGCAATACCAGGAGGAAGTCATAGTTTAACACATGGCAGATCATCAGTTTGTTTGCTCATACCTGCTGTTATTTTATTTGGGAAAAATTCAGAAGGGCGAGCTGGTATAATGCAAGGATAAACCTGCTGAAATTCRGCGAATCTCTGGGCTCACAGCTTGTGTGGATTTGTTAGCCTTTCTTAAATTTGATCCTACTGATTTTGTATTTTTTCTTTTTTTCTGAGATAGCATCTAATTTTGCTTAGATCGCTAACTAGCGCATTGTGTGCAGTCCTTAAAGACTTGATAAATAAAATAATGGATAGACAGTTGCAGATAATTGTTATCCTATGACCAGGAACAAGAGAGTACAAGCACACACACACATGTAGTGAGTATTTCGTAGAGTACTGTTCATCTAATGAGTTAATTTAGCTGACAATATGTGCATCCACCCTGCTGTGTGTACAAAAAGCCTTAGACTGCTTCGTGTTTTGCTTGGCGTGCAGAACAGGGAGCAACTATGCACAGTCAGTTTATGTAGCCCAGCTGATGGTCACTCACTTGGACACTTACTGTTACCTTCCTATATCCTGAGTACTGTCAGTCATATCTGCAGATAGTTTGGGCTGGAGATAAGGCTGTCAAGGCTGGTGGTGTTGTAAAGGCCAGGTCCACTACAGGTAGCGTGGACAGTGATCGTATTGCCACCTGACTCAGGTGAAGAAATCATTCAGATGTGATGAGACAAAGACAAATATCCCTTGTGGACTATCTGGAGCTGATGTTACTTGAGTGTTTTCATTATTTATGTGAACTCTCATGTGGCCTGAACCAGAGCATTAAAGGAGTTGGTTATGCAGATCYCGGTGCTTGGAACATCTAGGCTACTATTTTACTTTTCTTTTAGTAGACTATATATTCACATTTCCACTGATACAGATAAATATACAAAAACACACAGAGGTTAAATAGAGTTTAARTCTGTACCAATTTTTTATGAGTTTGCATTTATGCTGAGTTTAAGTTTGTACTGGATACAGTGTTGATATTCTTGCCCTGAAGAAAAGGAAGTTACCATTACACAGGAAAAACATTCACATGCAAAAATGAATGCATTTGTAAAACAGTTTTTTTTTTCAATTCTGCAAAGCACAATCTTTTAGATGGAGAGTTGAAAAAAAGAGTGGTTTGCTCTTGTAGCCCTCAGTCAAAGCCATGGATTTATTTCAATCTTTTTTTTTCTCTTTTTGGCTTAGAATGATAGTAATAAAATAATTAATCATGTGCTTCTTTTCTTAGCAATTTACTGTGCGTATTAGATTTAAAGAAAATTTAGTTTTCCAGCAAGAATATGTGAACAGCTTATCTCTGAATTAGACAAAACCCTGAATATAATGTTGTGCAGTCATTCTAAGCAGAGACCCTCTGTAACGATTTGCTGGAAAGGACATCTCTCTAGATACCACTTTTCAATAGTAGGCAAGATCTAAAGCATGTCATATGCCAAGGGAATCTAACTATTAACACTAATGGGCTTTTACATCAGTGTTTTAGTTGTACTTTAGCTGTCTGTTAGCAGCTCAAAAACCCCTTAAAGAAAAAGACTGCATGCAGTCTGTTTATGAAGCCATGGCTATAGCAAGGGCTATGACTAAATTTGCATCTAGTCTGGGCTTTAAGCAGTAAAGCTTTCTTAAGAGCAATCCAAAATTACCCAGAATGGTCTACTGGTCTGCCCATGAGTCTATGTTAATTCTTATTCATGTCAGCAGGATTAGCATGCAGAGACTGAGAGCAGATGACTTCTATTTGGCTTTTCTGTAGCACAGTTCAGAACCTCGCTGCTGTCCCCAGAACTGCTCACAAGGCTGTATTGCAGGCAGTTAATCGTTTAGCTATGYGAGGACCAGAAGGCTTCACACCTCTCAAAATAATGCTTTCTAGGTCCGGCAGTAACCTCCCTTCAGGCGCRTCAGTTGGCTTTGGGCAGCTACATTGCCTGTTCACTCCAGCATCAACCCCTAATCGCCATGCTAGCCAAAGGCAAACTCTTCCAAAGTCCATCTTCTCAAAGCTATGGAGCCTGCTCACATGACTCCATGGATTACCTTAGTTCAAAAGCATAAAATACTTCCCCTGTCACTCTATATATCACCTGTGTCATTTGCTGGATTTTTTTTTTTTCGTCTCCAGTAAAATTCAGAAGCCTCAGATTACCAAAACAGCTGCACATGCTTTGTCTGGGTTAATGCATTTAAGTCAGGCTCTGGGCAAGTGCCAAGATCCTGGATCATCTGCTTTACTGGAATTATACTGCTGTAATGGAACCCTGCATTATTGTGTTGCATTTATTTTTGCTTGCAGTTGGCTGTTGCCTCTGTACTTTTACTGAAGTGAGATAAAAGGATTTTGTCTTAAAAATAGAATTTTCTGTTCTGAACCACACAGAAGCTTAGAGTTACATATCCCTTTCTATAAGAGGTGCCCCTTCATTTATCTGCAGATTTACCTTCAAAAAGAAGAGTAAATAATTTTTGTAAAAGTTTTTGAAGAGCAGAAACAGAGCTAAATGGTCTCAAAGCATAAAATAAAATTATATTTAAAAGCGGATGAAATAAGTGATTGAAGTCCCATGTAATAACATGGCTTTAGGTTTTCAGCAAAAGCAAGATTATTTTCAGCATCAAGCCACTTACCAACAGCAAGTTGTTCTTAAGGTTGTCCCTATAATTTGGAAATCCTTTATGTAGAGAAATAAAAGAATAAACATAGATTTTAAACTAAAGAAGAATGTTTCCCCAGCCTTGAATTTCCTATATTTGTATCCATCATGCTCCTTTTGATGCCTGTTTATACAAATTTCTTGTCAAATAACAGCTCTCTCAGGTTCTCCAGTTGCTAGCAAAAAAGAAAACTGAATGCAATCATTTATCTTTGAACTGTTCAACTGTGCCCTTCTTCAAGTTCTTGTTAATAATGCCAGGTCTCCTAGGAGTGCTCTCATGCAATTTTATCACATAAGCTTTTTGTTTGACCTTACCTACAGTTCCCTTGAAACATAGGCGGGATGGGGGGGAAAGYCAAAATGCCAGCCTGTCTTAATTAAAAATTTAGTCTCAGAAGATGTTACTGTATGYGATTTTATTAGGTATGTAATGAAAGTACTTATTCATACCTCTTCATTGTCTGGACATTTTTACTTGGTAATGCAGTCGCTGAGTTTTAAAACAACTTTTTTAAGGTATGGACAAATAAGGAATGTAAGGATATGCGTTTTCAAGTGATTCATAAACCTTTTTTAATTCTACTCAAGATTTTACATGTTTGCCATAAAGATAGCTGCTTGGATGATGAGGTAGAAGAGTGTGAATAATGGTGCAGTGGTCTTTGTGAAAACAGTTTTCCCAATGGGATAGTGCACAGGCATATGTGTATCTTTTTTTTAATCATGCTATTCCTTGTCTCCAGCACTTGGAACTTGGAATGGACAGAAAAAAGGTAAAAGAAAATGTAACGGATGTTTCTTTGGTGCTGAATTTCACATGTGTTATGCAATGTTTCATCATTTCTTATTGGCATAATCTAAATCACCATAACAGGAGGCTTTCTACCATGAAGATGAAGCCATTTATTTTATACTGTTACTGTTATTGGAGAAATCCTGTGCCCAAAGCACTCGTAAGCTTTTGTACAAATGTACCTTATTCCAGTTTATGTGGGACACRCGGGTTTAAAAATAGGTTTGTGAGGCCCTGATCCTGCAAATCTTTTGAATGCAGAGGGTTTGGGTGGAGTTAGCCGTGGGAGTTGTGTTATCCCCCTGCTTTTCCTTTTCGTTAGCAGCAGAGAAGAGCCCCCTATTTGGTCTAGGGTAGCGTATGGAACCATGCCTTGGATGCTCTGTGGTTCGGCCTTTTGCAGTCTCTGAGATGGTAAAACAGGTAAACAGAGAATTTCACATAGCTGTTTGAGGAGAAATGAAAATAGAGGACAAGGAAGGGCAGTTTAGCTACCTAATGCAGATCCTATGCTAACAGCAGGACATAACTAGCCATATGGGGGATTTCAGAGCAGTTATCCACAAAATATTTTCATTTCTATCTGGGTATTTTCATCAGCAGTTTTTACCAAATTTAGCAAATAAGCTGTTTTGAAGTAATGCAAAATTTCAGTCAGTTTGCAAATTTGATTTCTCCTTCTCCTGAGGCTGGAAGAGTTTTAATACCATGTTCTGCACTATTGATTTTGTGATATAAAGAGCTCTGTAAGAGAGAGAGAGAAAGGAAGGGGGGAGTGAACAAGCTGTCTTCTAATCAATATTTTTCTTTCTTCTCTTGTGATAATAAATCTTACTAGCTCGTATCTCTCTGATGCATACATCTTGCGGAGTTCCCTAATGCAACTGAATACATTTTTTTTCTCTGTGGGTCCACCAATAAATGTGGTTGTTGATCCAGATTCTGGAAATGTGAATGTACTCTTAGCAAGCTAAAGATAATTTAAGGAAGTAAGAAACTAAGGTTCTGGCAGTAATCATGTATGGAGAATCCAAATTTAAAATCTTGCAGGCTCAAAACCCCAGCTCCATGGAGAACTATTCAAGTCTGTTATTGTAATCGGTTTAGGAATATTTACAGTGTCTTCTGTTTTYAGTGAGTATAATTGAAGTGCCATTAGCTAAAAAATGTTCTGCTCTCACACATGAAAGAATTGATGTCATTAGTTTTAAGTTTTGAAAATGAAAATAGTATAATACCCCATGGTATTTTCCAGCTGACTGTATGCTGGGATGAGATGTGCTTTAGGCTGAATGATACCTTAAATGAAAGAAATCTAAGTCACTTACTCGAAAAGGCTTCTGATGGTGTTGAGATTTGGTGCCTGTGGAGTATAGAGGGTAGTGTGGAGACAGGAGTCTGCATGCTGCTCTACTTACTGGCTTATGTGCTATTTTGTGTGTTGTAAGTCATATTGTATCTCTGAGTTGTCTGTTACTTGTTCAGACTCCTCTATTGGAGCCACAGGTGTACTTGTTTTTTCTTTGTATGTGTGCGCAAACTTAATGAAGCAACTGCATTCTGGTATGTTTTGAGGGGAAGCGGACAGATTTTTAGCATTAAGCTATTATATATTTGTCCTTCCAGCTCACCTAGTAGCCAATTTACACCCACAAATTATCCATGATGTCTTCAAGTTGAACACAAAGCCCAAATATCTTACTAGGTCAAAACATTGTTAAGTATATTGCAGAGAGAAAGCAGACACAGTGGGAGTGGATTGATCAACTGCGGCAGGTTTGGTTTACAGCATATCTTTGATTTTAGATCTAAGCTTAAACTACAAAATTGTTTACAAACGGTTTTGGATTCCAGCTGCACAAGATGCGGTTGAAGTCTTCAGACTCTTAAAGAAAATGGCACGTCAGCAGGGAGACATTAATTAGTGTGTCTTCTGTGGGAGTCTTCCAAACTGCAGACATTTAGGGCTAAAGTCAAAATCAGCTTAATATTATAGCTGGGTTTTAAATGAGACTCTCAGTCTATCRTTTGTGGTGAAACTGGCCAACTAAAGACCAGCTTCATAAAGAAAAACTGGTTTCCTCAGAAGTCACCCAAACTTAATGCATAATGAATGGATATGAGAAGCTTCTCTGAGCATAATACTCTGGAACAATGATCCTCTAGAGTGAATAATATATAGGAAATATTTTATAGCTGATAATTACGATGGTCCTRTAGGAGGTGAAACATCTGGTTGCAATTCCGGTCAGAGGTACTTGAGTATCTCATGTGAGATGGAAGATCTTCAGCAGGAGGGACTGGCAGACCCCTGCCATATGGGGGGTCTTGTTCTAACTCTTAGAAATTGCTTGCCTCAAATTCTTGCTTTCGGTTTGTTGGGAAGGGATTTCAGTGTGGGCTTCCCACAGCTTGGCTACCTGTCCAAAAAACAAGTCTGTGGAGGACAGAGCTCATTTCCRCAAGCTTACTTTCTTTCCTCATATTTTATGGATAGCATTCAAGGGTTGTTTGAGAATCAAAAGGTTCTTTTTGTCAAGAAGAAGTGTTTGATCTTTCCAAACTGCTTGCTTCATTTTTTTTCTTCCTTCCAGTTTTGCCAGTACTTTGGGATGGACCAACTCAGAGCTTTTGGCAAATAAGTGAGTTGCCAAAAACTTCACCGAACTTACTGATGATGTGTGCATGACTGAACTGTAGTTGTACAATGACATTTTGTCTTCTCTAGTTAGTAACTTATCACAGAAATTGTGAGGTCCTATGATTATTGGGCAAAGACCACATCCAGTCACTTTAGTACCTTACCATACCTCATTTTAAAAAGTAAAGGAAAAAGCAACCTGACCACATTGTGGAAGATGATACTGATCAGATTCTTCAACCTGCAAAAGCTACTGAGCATTACTTGAGTGGGACAAAGTAAACTCAAATAGGCCAGATGTAGCCCATAGAATATCCACCATGCACAAGTGAGTTTTCTGCTTGTGGAGTGAAACCTGTGGCAATGCCAGTACATGATCAAGGGAAGGAGAGACAGGGCAGAGGAGCCTGTCACGCACACACAAAGATTAATCCTTTCCTTTAGAGGACAGGAAAATTATTAAGAGCCAGCTGGCTAACGTTTTTCATAAATATTTCAAGTCTAGAAAGGACCATTTTGATTCTGTAATTTAATGCTCTGAATAATATTGGGCACAGATCATACTCTAATCATATCTTTATTCCCAGAATTTCTTATTAAACTGATGAATATCTTTTAGCAAGTTGTCCATCCTTGTTTTAAAGATTTCAAGTGATAGCAAATGTGCTTCCTCTCTAGGTAAATTGCCCCTTTGCTAATTATAGGCTCGGTTGAAACTTTGTGCTAATCTCAACATTTGTAGGTTTATCTTCCAACCATGTAGTTTTATTGTACCTTTTTCCACTCTGTTCAAGAGTTGTCTTCCAGCAGATACCCCTCTATCTTTTGGATAAACAGAGCAGAGTGAGCTCATTAGGTCTCCCAGTGAGGTATGCTTTCTGACATCAGATCATTTTTGTAGTTCTCTTCTACACGCTTTCCAGTTTATCGGAGTCTTCTGTGAACATAAGCACCTGCAACGAGGACAGTGCTCTGGACTGGGTCTCATTTCTAAGAATTTGACATTGCACTATCTCAGTCCTTTCACAGGGTGTTGCCTTGTTCCTACATCCGGAGACAGTGCTCRCTCCTCTCATAGGAGTAAACCTTCTTGTTCACTCATATTCATTCTTTTCCCAGCACTCTGGGTGGTGTTTGCAGGGACGGGCTGAACCATTCCCCGGTGGGGATGGGTCTACACCRTGGGAAGGAGCATAGAGGAGCCGGAGCCAAGAAAGGCACCACTGTTGCGTGGACAGGGACGCAGGCTTGGCCAGATCCGTGCAGCTTTGCATCCAGCCTACTTAGCCCCACTGAGGTTTCCCCTTCAAATTCTGCCTGGACTTTGCTTGCCTAAGCTGCTGCAGCATGTTGCGGAGATACCTGCATTTTGGTCATYTCCCAGGTTTGCTTGTCACAGCATTAAACTGAGTGCTGCAAGAAGGGCAGGTGAACTCTAAATCACTTCCCACTAAAACCACTCTGAATTTATGCATTTGCATTGGATGGGGTTATATGCAAAGGCCCTTAAACACTACTCACGTGGTGAGAGTGCAGCAAGATTTGCAGTCCAGGAGACACTTGCCAGACAAAATTTTCTTTRTCCAAAGTGCTGATCAGTCTTTACCCAGAGTGCTGATATAGATATTACAAAACTGTCTTACTAATAAATGCCTCAAATCTAAAATCAGTAATGAAACATCCCCTCCAAACTTGGATATGCTATTCGTGAAGGATGTATACTAAGGCCAATAGAGCACCAAACAGACTTTAATTACAGCTCTGGGTGACATTTCTGCCAGAGGTGGGAGACCATTGCATTTCAGCTTTTAAGCTCCATAGCCTCATTAAGAAATTAAAACGTTTGTGGGTCTTTCATGTAGTCTTTCTCCCTCTGGGATGTTTAAGTTAGCTGACTGTCAGCAGGGTGATACAGGCTATAAAGGTTTAGAGAATTACCTTGATAATATGACGGCCTCTTCCATTTAGACTGCAATCCAAGGCTCATTTTTTTCCTCTGAGGCATTCATTGAAATTCTGTGCACGATTTGTTCCTCTGGTTGTTTAACAATGTCTCTCATGTTTGCCCTGATTTAAAAAATGCTTCTTTGTAGCAGAGATAACATAGAGCAGGATGATATAATTGCAGTAAAGAGGCCCTGGAGCTTGCAGTAATAGGATGGTTCATCTGATGTGTACTGCCATTAGAAAATAACCCACGTATGTATGTTCTCAGGGGGCAGTAAAGAGGCTTTTAAGGATTACACTTTATGTAGTATGAAAGCTAATGAGCAAAAGAGCAAGTATGAAGAAAAGAATTGCTGCGGAAAGCATGGGGCCACTTCCTGTTCTCAGTCATTTCCTGACACCTGTATAGCTCCAAGATATCCATGTCTGCCCAGTGATGCATGACTTTKCATGCATATAGTCAGTTCCCAAGCCTTCTCAGAACACTGTGTTATTTTCATTTTATCGAAAAATAATAGCAAGCCAAAAGCATGGCAAAGCTGAATTCGGGATTGAAACTGCTGTGTATGTACAAAATAAATAGTTTGGAGGAATAGCAATCTCTGATAGACTGTCCCCTCAAAAAAGAAAAAAAGCTAGAATGATATAGCTAAGATATATAGTTATATGTAGTTAAGATAACTAGAATGATATAGTTCCATGAGCTTTGCTGAAAGGTTGATGTATTAAGGCTCTCAGTTACATAGAGCTGCAGTTCTCCCATCCCCATTCTTTTCCAGGCCAGTGTGCAAAAATACATGAAGATATCAACACACAGTAAATACAGAAAGATTTCTTCCAAATGTTATGTGGTACACAGAGTTAGATTCTCACACTTTGGCTTGCAGAAGTAGAAAATTCAGACCAGTTGATTTCTAATATAAACAACTTCTTGTACAAATGAATTGCCACATAGTGTGCCAATTATTTCCCCTTGCTKTGGTGCTAAAGCAGCAGCCATCTAGCATATCAGAGATGAGCTTCTTTTGTTTTCTTCTCACAGCAGTTGCCTCTTGCTTACAGATCTTACTGAGGATACAGGAATTCACCTTTATAATACTCCWTAGCCCCTCTGCACAACTGGAGTGTATTTTTGTACGTTGTCAGGTTTTTATGTTCAGTGGATGGGGAGGACTTGCCTCTTTCTGCATATGCTTAACATAGGAAAGGGTCTAACTTTGCCACCATGTAAAGAGAAGTGGCTTCCCTTGGGTTGCAGGCCCCCTGAAGGGAAGCGGGGTTTTGACCTAGAATGCCAGTACTCTGCTGGGCGTCTGCAATAGGAAGGACATCCGTGACGTCATTATAGTCCAAAGGATGCTAATCACAAGAAAGTCCAGGAATGGTAACTTAGGGACAGATGACAACCAACATCTTTGCAAGGGTGTAAGGAGATCAGAGGAGCCTTCTTAAGCACCCCAATTTCCACACACAAGTCAAGAGAGTTAGGGGTTCAAGAGACCAGAGTACCTCCCTCTGGGCCAGAGAAGTAACTTAGTTTCCCTTAAAGGAAAATAAGATTCAGGAGGCAATGAGATGAGATTCTTATGTTATATATCTTTACTCTCATCTAATAACATTAAAGGTTTGTTAGCGGGTGTGTGAAGTGCTTTTCTGCTCGTATCACAGAGAAAGCAGAAAAAGAAGTTTGCTTCTGCTTCCCAGAGGTATAGCAGGACTCTGCATGCTAGGACAGGAGTGAAGAGATGCACATGCCCCATGGACAGGAGAAATTGCTTAAGTCACTGCAGACCAATAACRTCATTAAAATAGTAACCCATAGTCCAGTGGACCTCAGCTCTTAACCTTTCCACTTTTCTGCATTCCTACACCTAAAATGTAGAGTGGTCATACTGTATACCAAGCAGTATTTGTCTGCTAATACAGAGGAGGATTTCATGAGTTAGTTTTGGCAGGACAGAGACTACATATTATTGTAAAGCCCCAGTGAGTTGATGCCTCCCAGCATATGGACAGACCCCTAGGCATTTTTAAAACTTTTAATTTCAGCTTGTATTGCATGCCTTTACTAGGCAACAAATTCATCATATTGGTGAATATGGAACGCAGAGCTGAGGTGAAAAAACACCTGTGTGTTCAAGTATACAGCAGAGTATCAGCAATAGTCYGATTAAAATAATGGTCATGCAGTTATATTTATGAGATATGACAGAAGAGCTTCCCTCTTCTTGACCCCTGTGGTGATTGTCTGTCTGTCCGCCTCTGCATAACACCAGTTACCACTCTGCCTCTGCATCGTGGTCTAATGCTGTGAGCCCAGATCAAATGTTTGAATGTAAATTCAGCAGTTTAGATTCCCTTGATCCCCTTGGTCCACCGTCAAGCCATAGTTCTTTGCAACATTTGAGACTTACTTTGATAGCCACAACTGACAAAATGAGCTATCTGTTGTTGCTTCCAGTTTTATTTTAGTCCACTCTGCTTAAACTTTCAGTCTTGCAAATACCAGAGTAGTGATGCTAAATTTTTTTATTTCTGTCCTTTCTCCCTCTTCTCCCCCACCATAATTGGTATACAGGAACAGAAGAGTACTTCAAATTTTATTACTGCTATATAAGCCTCCTGTAAACTCAGTTACAGCACTTTTGATGTTGGTAATTTTTCTGACTAAAAATATGCTGACACTGTGTTTGTGCTTAGGAAAAGAGCATATTTGAATGTATAATAATCTGGTGCATTTGGGAAATGTTTGATGCTACATCCCAGCCAAGTTAATCACTCATGGAATTAATTTTTTTATTTTGTTCAGTTGACTGGGGACATTAATCTCGTATCTGTGGAAAAGGCATTTTTAATGCCAAAAAATTGATCAGAGGTACTCTACATTTCTCTTGCATCAGAAAAGATTTTAAGGGAAAGCTATCAGTTCATGGTAGACTGGCAGAAACAGAGACATTGCTTACTTTATATTTCTTTACATAATGAAGAAATACCGAGGTGATGATTTCCAGTTTGTGGAGTATATTGAACCATATAGTTGTATTCATGAATATAAATTGAATAGAYGTGACACACATTTTTCATATAAATATAACGCAGCATTATTCCTTCTGATAATTCTTCCTTGCCTGAAATATGCTTATTCTGAGAACATCAACACAGCGATAATAGTGCAGTGCATAACTGAATGTTAAAAAAATATGATGCTAGAGGACAAGAAATGTCTTAAGGAAAAATATATTCATAGATTTATAATGACTGTGGCTGGCTGCATTTTTCAAGGACAGGCAGGATCTTTCTGTTCTTGCTTTCCTTTCTCACTTTTTCTGCAAAGTCCTTCACTTCTAATTAYTAGCTTCACCCTGCCAGCCCAGCTTTCTGTCCAGCAAGGCTCTTTCTCAGGCCAGATCATATCGCCGCCAGACAGCACACCACACACAGTTTATTTCCCTTCCATGCTTCTGCTTCATTAGCAGCTTTGCATTCCAGATCATCCAGACTTTGCCCATTTCTCACTTGGTCCTAAAGGAGCAGTCCCAGCAGAAAGCCCACAGCGTTGTGGCGACTTTGAGTGCAGAGCCAATAGTTGGCTGAAACAGAAGCATGACCCTTCCCTCTGCGCTGTCGGCGGTGTTCCCACTGAGCATAGGGGAGAACCAGATAGTCCCTTAGTTATGGTTTTCCTCTTTTGCCAGTCAGCAAGCAACTAGGACAGAACATGACTCTTAACATACTCTAATCRTAACCTTACAAGGAAGAGCCACAGTGGGTGTACATGTGTTTTTATTGAGTAAATAAAGCACGCTCTGCTTACACCCTGCTAGAGAGCTGCATTATGAGGAAGGTAAGAGAGAGATGCTCTCTGAGGTGTAATTTTGAAGCCAAGAGTGTAAACTGCCAGATTAGATTTTAAAGGCCAAATACTGGTGTCCTTGAAGTTGGTGGGAGTTTTGCCTCTGAGGAAGCAGCCATAAGTCATTAGCGCCCTCTGCCTATTCAGGGCTTTATGTCATTTGCCATAGTCAAGTGTCCCTCAAAATTGTCTCTAGCATAGGGTGGAAGAACGTGAGGAAAGATTGCTGCTTGCTAATGTTAGCCTGCCAGGGCTGTCAACTTATGACATGTTGATTTCCCTTAGATGTTTATTTCTAGTAATGTTTCTGTAGAAATAGAATGGCTTTTTAACTAATTCAGGGAAAAATGATAGGATCACCTGCTGTGACTTTAGAAGAGTTTTAATGTTGCCCCTCTAAACTACAGTTTATTTGCAAATTACTTTCTTCTTTCAGGTTATCAGCCTGTTTTGCCTAATCAGCAGCAGGGGTTCCAGGGTCTCATGGGAATGCAGCAGCCTCCCCAAAGCCAGAACCTGATGAACAATCAGCAGGGAAATCAGGTGCAAGGCATGATGGTGCAGTATCCAGCCATGTCGTCTTATCAGGTACTTGGAAGCAACAAAGACTGCTTTTCTCTGGGAGTGCTTAATTAAATTAAGTTCTTGTATCACAGAATGATCTTTACAACTTCATCATGACAGTATGTGGCAGGAGACCTCCTTCCTCATAAGTACCCTTCAAGTCAAATGAGTTTGTTGACTTTCTGCTTGGGTATACTTAGTACTCCCAGTTTTCATTCTGATTCGAGAATACATTAGATGAACTATTTATTATAGCCTGTAGTGTGAGTAAAACTTCACAAGGCATAAAGGAATTACACTTCCTCCTGTGAAGAAAAAGATTTAAAAAATAAGAGACAGAATATTGTTCTTTCATTTTTTTTGCTATTACAGTACTGTTGCATATAATGAAGTTGAGTGCTTTGCCTGATCCAGTTATAAATTACTTTTCTGTGCAAACTCTTGCCAATGCCTTAAAAGAGAAGACCTCACAACTTGTACTAAAAACAAACTGTAGCCAGATGAATTTATGCTTATTGGATTTCAGGAAGAGGGAAAGAGATAACTTGATTTTTACCCAGTCCATAAGTCACCTAGATTTCCTTATCTTCCCAACTTTATACCTGGCTCCAGTGAGATATGACAGGAGCCTACGATGTGGCCTGTGCATATGTTTCCTAATGGTCCCTCTGGAAAGTTACAAAACTAAATGACTTCTAATTCATTTTAATAGATTGCACTGATTGAGCAGCCTGTCATCTTTTCCCTCGACTTCTCTAAAAACAGTACAGCAACCCAGATGGGAATGAGGGGAATTGCTTGTGGGCAAAATTAGCCCCTTGAGTTTTTAGAATTACTATGCTGAAAATGTATTTTAAAGATTAATGATCAGGTTGAAGGCTTAGACCTTTTAGATGGCCTAGATATACCACGGTTATGTCTTCTGTCTTCACTGATCCTGGAAATTCACATTCAGTTAGATCATGACAGAGCTACTATGGACCCGAGAGCACAGTGATTTCTCCTTAACCCCTTTCTTACCAAAAGTATGTGCTCATGGAATGGAAGAGTCCTGGGTAGCAGGAAGTGCCACATCTTGGCAGAACATGTTGTATGTGCTCAAATTCAGATAGTAGGAAAACAGGAATACTCAGGACCTACTTTAATTCATTTACTAATTTTGGGTTTTTTACATACTTCTTTATTCTTGTCCAGGTGCCAATGACCCAGGGTTCTCAAGGATTGCCACAACAATCATATCAACAACCAATCATGCTACCTAATCAATCAGGTCAAGGAACACTTACAGCCACTGGAATGCCTGTTTACTGTAATGTCATACCTCCTGCCCCACAGAACAACCTACGGTTGCTTGCCCCACACTGCCCCTCCAATAACGTTCCGGTTATTTCTGCCAACTGCAGGACAAACTGTGCAAGCATTAGCAATGCAGGGTGGCAGGTCAAGTACTGACACTGTGGCTTAGTGTGGATATACAAAGGATAGCGGTGCATTATCGAACAAATAACTCATGGCCTTCAAATGAAGAGGAACACAACAGGATAATCAGTTGAGGACATAAGTACTGACTATGCTCAAGTGATTTGCTGCTGGAAAAATCTGTAAAAAAATAAAGTTAATTTTGAAAAAATGTTTGCTGGTTAATGGTGCATATTTTTGTCATGTCTGCTAGGTATGCCTTTATAGCTTAGCTAGTGACATGAATTCATTGAGGTAAGATTTTTTCCTACCACTGAACACCACTGTGTAGATTGTAATATCCCTGATTCGGATTAGTTTTGTACTTTGTGTTGAGTTTGTGAAGCTAAAAGTATTTAAAAATATAATAAAATCACATTGTACCAAAGCTGTAATGGAAATTAGAAAATGAAAACAAACAAAAAAAAAGAATTACTGAATGGAAGGAATAATTTATATACACTATAGAGTTTTTTTATGGATATATACTGTATTGTAGTGTTTAATCACAATAAAGGTATTTGACCTCATGGAGAAAGGTCATGTTTCTACCACTTGCTTGGTCTCCTTTCTGTTTTTGAATGAGCTTCCCATTTTGAATGAACTTCCCCTGCATTGTCTTGTTTTAGGTCAAACTAAGGGGAAAGTGAGGCCTTATGGCTTTGTAGGAGTTTGGTGAAAACACGTACCAGTGCCTTAGCATGACTGAGACAGCTAAGGCCGWGTTAGAGTAGGTACCTCAAAAGAGTTCAGTGAATGAGCTGCCATACATCATTTTAAACTAAGTTTGTGCTTTTCCAATCTSCAACCTTCCACAAAGGTCCCCATTGCAAATGACTACAGCTTAAAGCCTCTACTAACTAAAACCTATTTAAGAGGCTGTACTACCGTTGAATATAACAAAACCGGTAGCTGTCTAGTGATAGCACATCCACTGGTGGAAGGTAAGAGCTGGTGTAGCAGCCACAATACCCAGCAATCCTTTTGATCTTTGGAGATACTCTACCTAATTATTGCTACTCTAGCTATAAAGCCCTTTTAGAACACAAAGATGATAGTCCAAAAATCGGGTCCATCSCATTAAAATAGTGGGGAGGCACAATGTGTTTGCATTTTTGGTTCTTAAAACAACAGAAAGTGGTTTGACTGAAAGTTTTAGAACCTCTTTTAAATTTCTGTGGCATTTCTCATTATTGCATCCATACTCACTCAAATTCCCAGTTTGTTGTGATAAAATACTCTTCATTCATAAATGCTGCATAGACTCAGCCTTCTGCTTTAGCGATGACAAAGTCTGAGTAGTAAATGTGTTTACCGGAGAAAAGCATGTATCATTTCATTCACTTAAGCTGCTCTTATGGTTGTTTTGAACAACTTTAAAACAGGTAGAACTTGAGGACCTCAAAAATATGCCTCTGCATCATACAAAATCTGAGGTGCTTCCTATGTATATAAATCTACATGAGGCATGGTATGATTTTAGGTACACTCAAGAGGACAATAGCCTACAATGTCCTCGACCTTTGCTAGTCTCAGTATGAAACAGCTTTTTTTCCCCCTTTTAAGATGAGTTGTAATTTCTTTGCATTCTTCAGCTGTGGAAGCAGAAATTGGAGAGGCTACAACCTGTATTTAAAACTATTTTTTTTTCTCTTTTATACAATAAAGTTATTTTTCAGGGTTCAGTCTTTCTTACACACATTTCTTAAAGTGTGGAATTTCTACTGATTCCAGTCCTATGGGATCGTAAAAAAGCCAAACTCTGAATCTTACGTAGTGTGATCACGATCCATTTGCTGAGAGACAGTCAAGAACACGAGCAGGTAAGTAAACACAATTCACTCTTCAATTAGAGGTGAAATGCCTAGGGAGCGCATACTGATTGATTTTTTTTTCTCTTTTTTAAAATCAAGATGCAGCATTTGAATTTTGCCCRTGACCCTGATCTCTCATTTTAGACAGCCTGCATTGTATGGTTATTGTTTGTTTTTTAATGTGTTACGTGCTATTGAAATTTCTTTCCTAGCRTTACTATAATTATACATAATTGATTTTTGTGTGYGTGTGTGYRCTGAGCGACTGTTGATTGAATGAGCGTCCTTCTCTTCCAAGGCTCCAGGGTCCAGCAGGCAGGGCCCGCTGGTGGTAACCTTGAGCAGGACAAGTTGTGTGTGGCGGGGCTGAACTAGCAGGGGGTCTCTGTGGGCATGGGGTATTGAAAGTAAAGGGACCCTCTGGTATTCACTATATTTGAATCCTGTTTCTTCTCTTCACTGAAGCGCTACCATTACCTTATTGATCTGCTGTCTTCTCAGCTATGAATGAAATGCTTGATAAAAAGAAATCCCTTGGCACCATAGATCAATGGCAGACCAGGCTCTAGATGCTCTCAGCAATGGGGAAGGGGATCAAAAAGCAAAACCCAAGAATCCTGCTTCTTGAAAGATATATTTTCCTTATACCCTTATTCCACTCTGTTGGTCATGTAACCTTGGAAACATGATATCCCACAATTGACTGTGGCTGTGAATTCTCRTGATTTACCTGTTTTTCTCCATTCATTCAATGACCAGCTCAYGTAAAACATAACTGTGGGAGCATGGATCCTCTGACTGACTTCCTTGCCCTTGTGCTAGGAACACCCACCTACAGATTTCATGAACCTCCTTCTGCTGAAATGAGCCTTTCACTTTTTATTCAAAATTGAGCAGTTTTAGGAGCAGGTCCTAGGCAGCCACCCCAAAATGGCCTACATCTAGTGTTTATCTCACTCTCCAAAGAGTTTGAATCTCCTTAGGCACAGGAGGAAACTGAACTTGATCTCCTTCAGCTATGGTGAATGCCCTAATTATTAAGGCAGGATATACATGGGGGAGATATCTCATGTGTATTGATGATGCACATAGTTGCTTTATTCTAGAAGAATTCATATTTGAAGATAAGTAATTCCATATCAAGCATAAAAATTAATCTCTTCTAATTTTATTTTTTCACCATGTGTTTTTTTTTAAGTCTCCCTCCTAAATTTTTCTTTCATTAATAGAAATCATCYGAGCAGGATTTCTTAGCAGCCTTCTGCTACTAAAGTAGAGAATTTCCAGTACTGAGGCATTGTCAGAAGGTGAGAAGGAGGTAGAGAAGCTACCTGCAAAATAATTTAACTAAAAGGGGTTGGTGAAGCTCAAACCTTTTTCTCAGTGCTTTAAATGCATTTTGTATGCATTCTTCATAAGAGGATAACTGCTTGACTCACCTGGCCGAACTTCATTCAGGCAACTCAGCAATTGGTCTCTATGAATCCAAACTCCAGTTAGTAGCAGTGAAATGACTTACAAGTCATGCTCGTCTYGCGTGGGGTTGCTCTGTCACTGGAGGTCTGCTTTTCTGTAGTCTTCTCTTTAAGTTCAGCGAACTTGGGCAGCTGTACTCTGTGGCAGGCAGCCCTGTTGGGGCACTAGGGGCTGTTCGTGTCGCCTGCCCTTTATCTAGTGAGTACTTGCTCTGTCTGTTGTGTTTTACTTTGTTCTCCTTTGTTAGATTCAGAAGCTGATGGAAAGTCCTCCCAATGCCCAGTACACATTTAARATGCCACTGTTTGTTTATTTATTTATTTATTAGGTATATTGCATTCAGAAACTGAAGAGGCATATTCTGAATTGAGCTCACTATATCAGATGACATTGATTAGCCTTTGGGTGGGTCTAATCCGTTTGGGCTGTAACTTGGACACACTGCGCATCCTAACAAAAGCCAGATGCTCTTTGCTATTGTTCGCCCTTCATACTGCTGGAGAAGTCAATGTTTTTGTTCTAAAACCGTACTCGCTTATGTTTCTACTTAGCTCTGTGTGACCAGCATCCTGTATTGAAGGAAAACTGGATAAATTATCCCAGCAGGAAGTAATGGAGATGCAGGGGGGAGAAGGCCAAAGGAAGCTGATTTCCTTGGGATCCCTTAATGCCCAGAGGATAGCCTCTGGGAGCGGGTGATGCCCGGCCAGGCCGGGGTGCTTTGACTTGCCATCGAACAGGGCCCCTCTGTTGTCTGGCAAAATAGAAGGAGAACAGTTTTCTTTGCCTATGACCCAGAGGCCACACTTTATAAATGCTTCCAGCTCTGAAACTTGGTTAGATCACATCATTGTCTAAAATCACGTTTCTGGAGCAAGACGTCGCCATGCAGTCTTCGATGGCGACCAGGTTAGGGCAAACATTGAGCCTAGCTCTGAGTAGTCCTTCTTCACAGCGATCCTGCAAAGCCTCAAACGCTACTCAAACCTGTGCAATGGGCAACAGAAATGCCCACAATGTTTTGGAGGGGGAAAAAAATCTTACGCGTATGTCATCAGTGCCACTGTAATATAGACCCTGGTTTGCTTTAAAAATCAATTCCTTTTCCTTCCTTCTCCTGAAAAGAGTGTATATGAATCCTTTAATCTGTGGGAGTGGACTGGTGGTTAAATAATTAATGCCACACAATATTTCTGAGGATGATTGGCCCAGCATCCAGTAAATGGCATGAAATATTGCCTCACTACTGTATATTGTGCAGGAGAGTGATTTTGCCTGCAGAGTTTGGCTTTTAGTGGAATACTGCTAAAAATACTGCTTTCCAGCAGATGGTAGTGGAAGATATCAACCCCCCCATACACCTCTTTTTACAGTATCCTACCTATTATGGAAGGAAATGACTCTTCATTACCTCTTCTGCTACAAGGACAGGGGGACATGGAAAAAGAAAATTGTTAAAGTAGAAGTTTCA
>NW_028185040.1:2164745-2174155 GCF_003343005.1 Rhea americana | reverse complement strand
AGAAAGAAAGAAGAGCTCTTTTTCCCCCCATAGAGTGTATAGACAACTTGCAGCATTCCTTGCTGCAGGATGTTGGGAATGGCCACAAAAAATGAGTAAAAAATGAATGGCCAAGGTCATAGAAGAAAACCATACTGATGGCTGCTAAATACAAACAGCCTGCATCTGTCTCACAGAGATGCTGAGCCAAATCACTGTGGGGGCCAGAGAGCAGCCTGGATAAGCATTGCCATATGTTTGCTCCCGTCTTAAATCCTTCCCTAGGCATAGTTAAAGATGGATATTGGACTGGGATGAACCTCTGATCTGACTCGATATGGCAGTTTYGTTGTAAAGTAATCTTCATTACCCAAAGATTAATCAACTTTGGTATTATCTGATAGCGAGCATCCTGTAGTAAAACCAGGGAGAACAGGAGGAGGAGAGCCTAACCTTGGGTTAATTTCATGCCATTGGTGTAATGTCAAATGCCCCTGATATTGCCTAAGTAACTACTGCCCTGACATAGCTTATTTTTCTGCTACGCAGGGTAGGAGGTAATACCACGATGGTGTTACAATAACCCTTCCAGTYGGAAGTCCTTGTTCACTCATGATGCTTTTTCATCTTCTTTCATCTCTTCTTTGTAGCATGTAACTGATCATTGTAAAGGTTAATTACACACAACAATGGTTTTCCTGGTGGTAAGAGTTGTTTCCTTTAGTTGATAATAATTGAAATATTTTCCAGATGACTTTTCAATACATAAGCTATTTTTCCATGTCAAAAGTCCTGGCTTTTCTGAATGTCAGGTGTGGTTGTATATGCCACTAATAGTACTATTATAGTATTTTGTAATTTACAGAGGTTAATCAATGTAGGAATTACATGAATAAACTACAAGAGAGCACCCAAGATGAGCTTATAAACTGAAGAGTAATAGGTGTTTGGAGTAAACCTAAGGATGGCTTGTTGGAAAGCAGTATTCCTTTTTCCGTGGTTTTCATTTGGAGATATCAGCTGCAAACCTATATGCACTAATGAAGCACCGAGTCTCAGTTTATCCTTGTGTTTCCAAGAAATAGCTCTACTGGGCTGCAGGTTTTGGAAAACAAGTCAAAATACTTTGCTTTTTGTGCTGTAGGTGCAGTATTACAGAAGACAGACATAAACCGAACATGTAAGCTGAGGACAATGTTATAGCAAAGATAAATGCTCCATAGTCCATAGATCATCTCCACTGAACTCAACTAAATAAATCCCCAGAGGAAGGCTTTAAAAATGCCCCTCGAACAGTGATATGTAGCTTGAGATGAAATACAGACTTCACTATTACCAAAGCTCTATACATATATATATATATATACACACACACATACATAAACACACACACACATACATGTGTGTGTGTATGTGTGTGTTTATGCATGTATACATATACATACATACATACATATATATATATATATATATATATATGTATTTAAAACCTTAGGTCATATGGCTGTGAATCAAGCCACTTGCCATAGCCAGGCTTAGTTTGCAAATTTGCAGCAGATCATCCCCACCATCATGAAAAAAACTATTTTTATTTGCATGGAAAAAAGATACAGATGTGAAAATCTTTGGTTATTTTGCTGCAGATAGTGGCCCCAGGCACTAATAACAAGACCAAGTGAATTGATATTAGATGAGACTGGAAATTCTGTAGTTAGCTCCTAAATCCTGGGATCAAGCCAAGTGGAGCTTGTCGGGGAAAAGGCTCTGTGCATGTGGGTGGGTGTGTGGGTGTGTGTCAGTGTGTAAAAACTTTAATGGAAAAGGTTTTTTGTTGTTGTTGTTGTTTCTAAAAATTTTCCATTTAAAACAAAGCTTTTTTTTACAAATTTTATTTTGCTTCCAAGCTTAGCCTTGCTGAGTCACAGAAGGTGAGATTTAGTCATGGGACCTAGTGTGGGGAGATGTGCTGTYGCAATAGAATTCTTTAATATATAAAATTTTATGTAGTTGTTTGGACACCAAATTATCTTAGCTGAGAACCAGGGAGGAAATAAAATTGACAYTGAGACTAAAACTTAAATTGTAAATCTTGAAGAATTCTGCCTTTGAGGTTAAAAATTTCTCAAATTGTTAGAGAAGACTTCTGCAGGAAAAAAAGAGAAATTGCTTTCAGCACCTTAGACTGTGAAATCCACTGTAAAGGCCAGGAGATTTTATCTTAAAGTAAGCTAAAGAATATTTATAAGACGTTTCTTTTTAAAAATGCAGCTTAGAGCAGTTCCTATCCACACTCTTTTATTAATTATATTAACAAAAAGTGAAGTGGAGCCCAAGCAATGTCCAGAATCTGGAGTTCAACTTCTACCTGCCACAAATTTGTGAAGTTCAGGTCTTGATGGCACTTGYGGTGAGGTTTCTGTTATGTGCAGCAGGCAGGAATGCATTTGCTCCTGTGCATATTGATGGGCACTTTTCCATTTTGTTTCTTCTGTACAGACGAAACACTGAGAAATACAGCATGCTGAAATTCAGAGAAGTGCTTCAGGCAGYCACAGTCCTGCCTCCTACTGGGTGCAGAAGCCTGTTGAGCAACATGTTCCCTTGACTATGGACTATGCACAGCTTGATGCTTCTTCTATTGGCATGGATGTTGGGAAAAAAAAACACTTCATGAGGCGCTCTCCTTATTCCACTAGGCTAAAATTATCAGGCAATGTTTCAGAAACTACAAGATGTTCCAAATTGTATGGAAGACACTTGGGTAAATCTGGTTGTTGTTCTTGAAATGTGCATGAGGACCCTTCTGCTGCCCTGGGGATGGAGGCAGGGGGCTGGGAGGGAATGATCTGTCATAAGTATTTCTTGAACGGGTTTTATCTCCTCAGTCTATTGGGACTGGAAGATCATATGTAGTTGGCATGTGGTGCTGATATACAAATACAGATGTTGCAAACATCAGAGCTCTCACACAACAATGAAATTCTCTCTGGGCATGAGGTGCTGACACAGCACAAGATTAATTTTGGTCTGAGAGTTGTCCTAATATTTAGTCATATACATCTATGCTCCCCTGGAGCGGGCTGTGTGTTGTAGACAACTGCTTTGCTCTGCAACAGATGTACATGATGCAGAACAAGAGGCATTGCCTCTCTCTCTACTTAAAAAATATTTGTGGTTTGGATCAATTTTTTGAAGTGGGAAGGCTGATCGTCTGAACAGATGCACGTATCTGTTTAGCAGAAAATGTCTGCTAGTGAGAGTAAATAACACTGTCCAAGTACAAATGCATAAAAAGAAACTGCAATTTTTTCAAATCTTTCATCCAATACAGGACAGTCATGATATAACTATAATTTATAGCCATTCTTGTCATCAGGAAAGGATGGATTTTTTAAAAACAGGCAATTGGGTTCTGCATTCAAAAGCAGAAGCAAGGAGAGCAAACTGCAGTGGCAAGTGCTGCCCAGTGGGTGCTGAGAAACAGGCATAAGCGGCTAGAGAAGACCCTTGGCTTCATTTGCTTCCTGTTACCTTCCTCTTCGTGCTGCCCAGAGATGGGTGCAGCAACATCTCCAAAGCCGCTCGCCGAAGCAAAGCGACAGCGCGCGTGCCTACCCCTTCCCGCGGGGGAACACCGCAGCCAGGCTGAGACCGGCGCGCGACGTGGCACCGGCGCAGCCCGTACACCGCGTAACGCCCCCACTACCTGCTTTCCGTGCCTATTACGGGCCGGCGTTACGGCACTCGCCGTACCGCACCAGCGTGAGAAAGGCCAGCTGGGGCTGTACGCAAGGTGCCAGGGAGTGCATTTCTAACATCACTAGTATGTGTAAGATAGTGCTAGAAAAGGCTGCACGACTCTCTGGTACCCTCGAGATCTAGAAGATGAAACGGATGCTAATAACCACACTCTGGGAATGGTTCAGTGGGAGAGGACTGATCTTTTTGAGCTCACACAGAAACACAAGCAGAAAAAGCACCATTAGGGCTATTCTCAGCCCGTGTTATCAACAAAGAATATTTTACTTTGCTGCGGCTGCTTTCATTAGAAGGAGAGCTATTATCATCACTTTTTCCATGACAAAGACATATCCTGTACAAAGATTTGCAAGGATGCAATATTCTGGGGTGGCATGAATCATTCTTGGCAGGTCCCCTATCCTCTCTCTGTTGACAACAGGGGAGCCAAGATAACCAGCTAAGGCCGATGTCTGACTTCTGTATCTGGCATAAATAACACTCAGGGTACAGGATTCATTTTAGGTAGACCAGGGACAACTACTGGACTGCCGTACCCCATCCTGACTGTCGGACACCCATCCCTATATTTTACCAAGCTGCGTTACAAGGTTGAGCACGGCCTTTTTAAAATGGGTCAGTGCTGTGTGTCTCGTGGACAGTGGCCGGAGAGTAGTCCCGAGGTCTGGGATGCTTTCTCACAGAATGAATTATTGCTTCAGCATTAGTAAAGTGCTTGAGGTTGGAAATGCTTGGAAAGGCCAAGGGAAAGAACAGGAATGCAGTTTTTTTGCCACTGACAGATGATAGACCAAGACCTTCTAATGCAATTCACCATGTCTGTGAATCCTGGAAAAGGGGTCACAACTGTTTGGCTTTTCAGCCTGTTTGTCCACTATATTTCTTCTCAACAGTCATTTATCATTGTCTGGCTTCTCAGCTCATCCGGTTCATAGTGAAACTGTGGCTGGTAGTTTGTAGGAGACTCCAGATCCCAAGCCAGCCTCCCTGGTAGTAAGGACCCTGGCGGCAGAGGCAGATGCTGTCAGTGGTTTTCTGAGAGCAGAAAATGTCAGCAGGTGCACATTCCTGTCAGTCAGCTCTGGTTTACAGCCACACATATTTTGCAAACAGTGCCAAGTGCTGCTGGCCCCAGATGGGCAGTGATGTGACCACTTGTGTGGACCCAACTGAGTCACTGTGGTGTTTGCCAAGCTTTGGGTCCCTGACAATGCAGGCGTCCTGCTTGGCAATCTGCTGCAGCACCCCATCCTGCATTTGTGTCTTGCTTGCCAGCATTGGCCAAACATCACATTAGGGGCCAGCCGTGCTTGCAGGGCTGAAAGCTGGAGCTGCACCTTCGGCCGGTGGCAGCATGCCATCCCGGAGAAGGCTGGTAATAACTTGGCAAAGCCCAGCTGAAGTAACCTGATATGACCAGTACAAATATCACACGTCAGGCTGGAAATGTGATCTCTGAAGACATGTGACCTCCTGGAAACCAGTGCAGTGTGGCCTGAATGCTCAGGCCAACTGGTGGCTAGACCTACAAGGCACCTGCACAGTCACAGTGCTGGCCTTGCTTTGCTTTTAAATATAAGCAAGTTCCTCTGCGGAGAGGGTGCTTACTTTAGCGCCCCTCAGAAATGTTAACAGGCAAGCCGGGGGCACCACAAGAGCACCGCGGCACGTTTAATGCATTACACGCTGCTGTATAAGGTAGCAGCAGTTTTGGGATTCTTGTCGTTTCTGTTATGGTCCTACTGAAAGAGGTAGGACACAGTATGGGAGCTCTCTGAGTGCGTATATGTGTATATATGTATATATCAGTGTACTAAGTCCTTCTGAAAACCTCTGCCTAACTAATTATAATCACGATGTATTTGCATCCAAATTTTTTCATATTCCAGTTTTGTGAAATGTCTGCTATCAGTGCACATAAGATGGAGGCAAACATCAGAAACATCAGGGACCAATGTAAATAATTAGCTAATTTAATATTCCGCAAGAATGTTTATTATTGAAAACTGCTCTTCTCTCTCTTAAATGTTTTCTTAACAGTGAGTTTTTCTTAAGAAGCCATCGCCTATCAAACATCAGCCAATTTAGGAGAGAGGGAAAKAGTTATTTTTTCAAGCACAGCCACCATCCCTGAAATTTCCCCCAAAATTTGTAGGCTTTAAAATACAATTTCCTAAGCTTAAAATGTATTTTTTTTTCCTAAAAACAATCTTCCTAGCTACAAAATGCTCTTGGAAATGGAATGTGGTATTAGAAGCATAAAAACAGCCAATAAACTGAAAAATATATTTTCCCCTTAGCATAATTATCTTCCATGCTGTTGTCACTGAGGCTAGCTAGTATGCTTTTGGTTAAAAYACACTAGAGAGTAATGCATCAAATGTGATTTTAATTCGTACATCCCTTTGAAACAGTTGTCTTGTTCAGTGTGTGCAATAGAGGTGTCCATTACAAAACAGGGGTGGGCAGGCACACTGTGGTTGGATTTAAAAAGGCCTTACACTTCACCGTTTTACACAGCATCATATGAGCGTGACCTAAAGCTGTGAACTTTCACTAAGGTGTCACCAGCCTACACACCTGTGAACAACCATGTGCACAGATTCAACCTCTTTGTATGTGCTGGTATCCAGAACTAGCAGTASTGGCACTGACATTTAGGAAAATGGGGATAGTTTGAGCCTTGTGACTGAAAAATCTACTTTTTTTCTGCCATTTCCTTTCCTTTGATACTGAAAGTCTTAAAATTCCTTCTCTCTTTCAGGACAAACCACTGATCATACAGGRCAACTGTTCAGTAGCACCAAACTTGTTAATAATATTCTCCAGATGTTTCACAGCATCCTTCTTGTGTGAGGAGGTCAACATCATTGTCTCTTAGCAGATGGAAACACTTAGGTGAAGGAATTTGACTAAGACCATGCAGCAAACTAGTGGCAGAACCTAGGAAATGGGAAAAAAAAGGAAAAAAAGCAAAGGGGAGGGAGAGAGAGAAAAAAAACGCACAAAGTCACGAAGTTTCTCTAGATAGTGGGAGATGAAACTAGGAGACATCAGTGCAGGAATGCTGTAATGCTCAAGACTTAAAAATTTCCATTTCCCTGTACATATGAGGGTGCAGGATGAATCCCATAGGGAGATTTATGCCTTGTTCATTAAGGACAGCTTAACGTCAAAGGCAAGGAGCTAAACTTGTGTGGTTCCAGCTCAGTCTTCTCTTACTGTACTTTCTTGCCCAATCCATTTTTTTTTTCCTAAGAGGTAGCTAAGAGGGTTGTTGAAACACTGGCAACGGAAGGAATCAAACAACCTGACTTTTCAAGGTCTCACTTTTCTTTTTTTCCTAACATACTTTTCTTTTGGTTGTCACTGAATAAGGTTGTCCAAAGTTGGGAAAGTAGGAAGGCCTGAGAGAGCTGAGAAAGCTCAAAAAGAGGGACAGCTGTGATTTTTTTTTTTTTTTTTTTAACTACCACAGCTCTGTTGAAACAAATCAAATGCAGCTTTAAAACTTCCCTGCTTGAACTTCTTCTCTTTCCCTTTCCTTCTCCCTGGGGTTTCTTTTTTAGAGCACTTGAACTGATTTGTTGAGACAGATCAAAGTATAAAGCATTTCTCAGCTGGTTTTATTTCTCTCACTGGCTTCTAGTAGCAAGAGACAGGCAGCTCATTACAGCTGGGAGAGTGCTCCTGTGAAAGCAACTTCATTACAGCAGATAAGAAAAATAAGATTCTTCCGGAGCCATGGTCCATTCTGACCAACACAGAAGTAAATTATTTCACAATGAATAAAGAATACTGCACTGCTTCTCATTAGGGCATTGTCTGAGTAGTAGCATGATGTTAAATACATTTGAATGATGTTTCTGATGCTGTGAAGTCTTCAAGATATATCTCAAGTCTGTCCAATGTCAAACACTTCCCAGGTGCTTGAGCCTTCCTCTTCAACAGTGCTTCAGGGGTGTAGGGGTGTGGGGGGCGTCGTGCTCTTAAGCATCTTTTGACCCTCTCAAGGCACTGCCTGTGCTTTGCAAGTCATCAGAAAAATACTTGGTCCTGGTATGTTTGTGGTTTACTAGTCAAGACTGCTATTTGAACTCAGTTGTGGCTTCTTACTTTCAGAAAAAAGCATGCGTCACAGTTGCACCCATGCCAGCCCTGAGGTGTGCCAAAAGGCACCAGAGGACTACAGCCCTGTACAACCTGTGCACTTCCTTCTTCTATGACCAACATTTTAAGCTTTTTTTTTTTTTTTTTCCCCCGTTTTTCCCCAGCCACCTAGAGGTCTATTGGGGAACATTTCTGACTGACTCTTAAAGTTATAGATTAGTATAAAATGAGAAATGAACAACGAGGCAGAGTCCAGGCATGTTGGTAGTAAGCTCTTGTRAGAAAGCAGGTCAGAGCAGGTGGGTGAGGAGATGGCATCTCACTGCTGACCAAGCATGGGGAGCAGCTGTTTCACAAGCTGCTTTCAAACAAGCGGTAGGTCAAGCTTTCTGCCTTCACCCCCTGTCCTTGTGTTTCCTCCTGCATGCTGCCAATATAAGCCTTCAGCAGGCCCAAAACAGAAAATGTTGGTTTAACCAGGATCAAAGCCCTAGTTTGCTCACAGCCATGCAAACAGCTATGAGGAAAACAGAGGGAATGACAGCTCCGTTCAGCAGCAGGCCCAGTGTGTGAAATTATCCCCTGAAAGAGCAAGGCCCTGAAAGGGTTTCAATCCCAGGAAAGTGGATGAGCAAGAGGATGAGAAGGGGAATGACCTGAGCAAGACCACAGTTCAGTGGCAGAGGTAGGAACAGATTTCAGGTTTCCTGATTTTGATGAAATCATGCCAAATTCTGAAATACATTTGACATACATTCTGAAGTACATGTGTGCAAAGCCCACAYGGCTTTGCAAGTAAATTGAGATGCAGCACGTAGGAAGCAGAATGGAATTGCCTTTAATTGGAAAGGGTTTCTCCTCCTGCGGGCATGAGCTTATGCTTTTGCTTAAATGCAGTGTGATACAGGCTGCGGGCTCGCTTCCCCTCTATCTGATTCCTGCTTCCTTCCTTCCTTCACTTGAGACAGTAGAAAGCCAGAAAAAGATATGTCTATGTTGGCAAAAGTAACTGTATTACAAGTCAGCTGGGGATAAATTTTTGAATGACTGGTCTAACCAGGTATGGTTAGACAACAGCAGATATCTCAGGTGATTAGGCAAGAGGTAAGTATTAAGGCTGCCAGGGGAATTAATCTGGCTTTAGGGAATGGTGCAACTCCTTCTGAAGACAGCATAGCTGGCTCATTTACCTWATTGCTAAGATTTTGCTTAGGCTTTGCTCAAAGCCCCTTCATGGACAAAATCAAGATGCAGGGCTGGAACATCACATCCAAAACTCACCAAAGGAAAAGGGTGAGTGTGGACAGGARAAGGTAAAAGACAGAGAGATATTTCCAAAGCTGCTGTTCCTTGTACTGCTGCATGAGAAAAGAGCTGGTAAAGCTAAGTCTGTCTCGCAGTGACCTCTTGTCTGTATACCCCGGTGCKCATCTCAGCGGCAGCAGCAGCCTGGTTTCCTGGGGCTGTAGTGGCACTCAGCACTCAGAGGATTCAGAACAAGCCATGGTCCTGCCTCCTGCTTTACCTGCCCCTTTCTATACACTGGTAAAAGGAGAGATTTG
>NW_028185040.1:2130374-2164722 GCF_003343005.1 Rhea americana | reverse complement strand
GAAAAGAAAAAAGATTTGAAGTCATGGCACCGAATGAGGCACACAAAGGCAGGCCCACGTGTTCTGGGAGAGGACGTGATAGAGCCGTGCAGCCCATAGCTGCCTAGAGAGTAGGGCTGAAGCTGCCCCTGAAGAAGTCATRATGGGGTCTCTTTTCCAAAATACAGCCACTCTCGAGTGCCCCATGCTGTTTACCAGACAATCACATAGACAAGAGTAGTCATAAGAAAAGGGGCACTGGAAGACGTTTTAATTAGTGTGCCATATAACCAAGCATTTTCTGACTAGGTTCTTGCAAGACATAGCAAAACAAGAGGCTCTGCGTTGTGATGCTAGCCTCAGCTGTGCTGGACTCCCAGCTCCTTTTGAAAGGAAGGACAGACAAAGCTGTAACATGAATGTACACTCCCAAAGAAGGGCTAAAAAGCATCAGGTTTCCTTCCCACCCCTGTATCAGCTGGTCTACTGACAAGGCCAGGTTTGAAAGGTTTGAAGAACATAAAGCACATGAAATCTCCTGGGGAGGCTGTATTTGAAAATGGTGTCCTCAGTTTGCAGTAGCTTAACAGCTTCAGAGTAGCCTCACGGGGATTTCCTGTGTGCTAACATCCCTCTTTGATAGCTCATTCATCTCACCTTTCTAGGACATTCCCGCATAGACACACACAAAATGGGTCTGTGCAGGGTATATGACCAAAGTTGATGCCCTCATGGGGCAATTTCAGGCAGGTGGAACAGCTGAGCGGAAGCAAAATCCTCATGCAACRCCAGTGACTTTTTGTGTAAACAAGCCTGAGGAAGAAAACACAGAAACAGCCTGAAAGGGACTCTCTGTATTGTTGAACACTGTCCAAGGCACCGTATCACCCGCTCACTTTCATCTGTGCACTGCTATAAAACCGTATAGACACTTYGTCCCCATGCCCTTTCAGTGCTTTGGGACCTCCAGATCTCTGACTGTCCAGTAGATCTTCTCTGAGGTGATGGAAGCACAGAGAGATTTGAGTGGGTTTTAAATGTGGTTGGTGGGGCTTCTACAGAAACAGGGGTTGATTCAGATCTTGTTTCCTGAGAATGTTTCATGGCTGATGTYGAGCTGCCTCGGGAACATAGTTTTAACTAGCCGAACTGGGGAGTTTGAAGTGAGCAGGGCTATGACAGGGGTTTATACCTATGTTACACATTTTTGTTTATCTACAACCACTTTCCTAAACTGAAGATCAACTCCTGAATTTCCTGAATGTTTCATGTTTCCATGAATATGTCTACTAGGGGCTGAGAACAGGAAAAAAAGACTTAAATAACAGGAAATGAATTAGTGTCCCTACATACTGCCATTCCAGTCTTGCAGAGAGGCTCTAAAACCAAAAAGAACTTGACAAGCATCCTATTCCACTCTCACATTTTTGTTGATGAAAATAAAACTGATTAGATATGTCTTACAGCTGATATCTAAGAAGCACAGACCAAGTCTCCGTTTCACTGACATCCTTGAGGGCTTTGCTATTATTTCAAAGGGACTACAGCTGATCCTCTCTGATTAAGTTTTGGCTTCATTAAGGAGCAGCTGTAGACTACTTACAGCTATTGGTGGTAGTGGGGGGACAGCTGTGTAAGTGATCTTCATAATAGATTATGCTTAGTTTGTCTCTAGGAGGAGAAGGATGGGCTGAGGAGGGTGCTAGAAGCAGTTTTTGGTGAGTTCTAATCCCACTTGTTACTGTCTGTTGTAATTTTGGTATGTGATCAGTTGTGATTCTTTTGGATCAGTTTGCACACTGGTAAGCTTTTCCTCCTGTATCAAGCAAGGGTAGTGTGTCAACAAAGTGGCTGATATTTGTGAAATGCTTTGAAGAGGCATAAGTGCTGGTGAGGCCAAGCTGTGCTCTCTGAAATTCCTGCATACCCTATAGCTGCTCTCTGCATCCCCCTGAAACTGGGACTTTGTCTTCATCTTACAGTTCCCTAGCTCTCCTTTTACAACTGCTGTGTGCCCTCAATACAGAGTACAAAATCATGCTGCAGCCCTACTAGCGTGTGGCTTGACTCCAAGGTTCAGTCCATTAAATGTTATGTCTCTGCATGAAGCAGTTGCTCCTGCTCATTCTGTTGTGCGGTGTAAACCAGCTGTGGAGGCAAGCCAATGTCTGTGTAAGTGGTAAACATGCCAGAGTTGTGATGGATTGATAGCTGGGCTTGGCCATCTAGATATATCTGTGCAGGTATTTCTGTATGARGGATATAAAATGGGATCTGCCACTGTGTCTGTAACATGTGCTTAAAGTGAGCCTGTAGCTGTTTCTAGAAATGTTCTAGCAATGGTGGTCAGTAAAAAAGTGTTATCTCTGTTGTAAATACTATCTATTACCTATTGACAGTGCCCTGCAGTTCCTTTCTGCTTGCTGGCTTCCCCAGGGAACTATATGTATAGCTTACTTGTTTTTCCAGAAATGACAAAGTAGGCATGGGATTTCTGAGAAGAAGCTGTGTTTATTGTCTTAAGAGCAGCATGGGAAAGAACCTGTGAAATGTGGGAAGGTGTTGGTGTGATGCTGTTATTTTGTGGCCTGGGGGGCTGGCTAGGGCTGGTGAGTTTTTGCCCCCTGGAAGCGCTGGGGTAGTAGCTACAGGTTGCGTTGGCATTTCATGTGCTTTACGGGTGCTGTGGTGGCAGTGTGTGAGCAGTAGACCCTGCGTGAGGGAAAGTCTGAGAGAAGACTCCTCATCAGTCCCAGCTTCTGCTGTTGTTGGTAAAGGCCTTGCAGTATGTGTGTTCATTGGTATACTAAGTGTGATCCTGTTAGTCCRTGTGCCCCTGTTGTGTCCTGAGAGTTTTGGTTTTCTGATAGGTAAAAACTTCCATACTGCAGCAGTGGGAAACAAATTTCAGAGATGGCAACTTTCCTAGAAATGGCAGAAATAGTGTTGCTTGAGGAAATGGGTTGTACGTTAGCCTGCATAAGCAATTAAGAGTTAAGACTACAAATCCATGTTCTCTTGTCTCTTGCACAGTCTGTGGCATGTGCTGGCATGTTCCTGCTGTGATGTTTATGGGTCATGCAGGTCTCATGTGGCCCAGCTTATAGGCAACTTGAATCATCAAGAACTATAAATGGGAGGTACTTTGGCAAGGTTTCAGTTAATATTCTCCTTCYTTCTAATGGTACTGCTAGTAATTGCTAGTAATTTGCTGGAAATTTCAGTAGCTCCAGTGGGATGTTGATAGTTTATATTACGGTTTCCTCTCTTGGAACAACTTTTGGAGTCTCTTTCCTTGTGTATTTCAGTTTTAGCCCAAGAGGCTTTTTCTAAATCCTGTAATGTAAAACCAAGCTGTAGGTCTCTTGCTCTGTGTTGCTGCAGAATCTATAGACTAACTAATGGAAGAAAAAAAAATCATTTGGGAGCATTAAGACAAAAATTCTCTCTTGAGAGGCCCCCTGATCCTCAGATACCTAGAGGCTGGAAGGATATCCTGGGGAAGGAACAGGTCATATTTTCCCAATCTTTTATATAAGTCTCTGTTAAGCACTGGGCACAGCTATTGGGCTTCCTTATGTTGGGTGCAGTCAGACGAAATAATATACTGGATTGACCTTTGCTCTGATTCAATATAGCCAGTCTTCTCCTTGGGCCTCTGCAGGTAACGAGTTATTGTTGAGCTGGTGTTAATATCTTGATCTAGATGAGAGGACATGACACGAGTATAGATAAGAAACACCACTGTGTTAATACATAACTTCAAAGCTTCATTAATGTTGCCTTCTGTACCTTTAGGGGAACATGTCAAAAACGAGCAAAACRCTATTTCTAACTAGCATCTTTCAAAAACTGTTATTTACCAATACATGAATCAGAAAAGATTCTCCCAGTATTACAGAACATATATCTTCTTTAGATAAAACAGCCATATGGATGGTTAATAGCTTCACATATCCAGACTGATTATGGTGGCAGCTGATAAAACAGGATTTGACCTATTTCAGACCCCCTTGTATTTATGCCATGAGTTGAGAGCAGAAGTAATTTAGTTTAAATCATATTGCTTTTTTCAGCTTTACTTCTAGCCCTTGTGTTCTAACCAAATCAATAAAATGGAGATTGTCTAAAAAAGATCCTGTTAAAACAATGACCTTGCACTTTAGCACTGTTTGGGTGGGTTTAATAATTCAAACAGTTCTTTGAGGTGTTTCACCTGCTTTGCAGAAAACTGGCAGATGCAGTTACCATGGGGTTCAAAGAACTTTCTCAGTCACCTTTGTACAAATTCATACTGATAAAAGTTACGCAGAGAAACTTTGAGGTTTTACAAACTTAAAGCACTTGCCAAGTGGTTTATGTGAGGATCTATTATCTAAGCTAATACTGAATCTCTGCAGTCAGAGGGTCTGCAGTACAGCCAGCCAAAGATTTCCCAAATGACTTTTTCTTCTCTCAGTTGAAAGTACCAGTTCATCACAGGTTGAACTGAATTAGTTTCAARAAACTGTGGAAGACAAAACAAAAGACAACAAAAAAAGCAAACCTCAAAACTGAACAGAGCCCTCTGAAAATGAACTTCAAAGTATGTTSTTTTCTCTCCCATTTTCAGATGCCTTTGGTCTAGAATTTTTAAGTTGTGGTAAAGGTAGTTGAAATCACACTATGCCATTTTGATCCAAATAGTTTAGTCTGGAGCTTATGGGGGAGGTGTATTTTCTTGTTTCTTTGAGTTTTTGGATTTGGGGTTGGACTTCTTTTTTTTTTTAATTCAGATGGGAGGGGTTTTGTGGAGCAGAAACACTTTGGAGATGCTGGAGCTCCTTATGAAAAGTAATATATTTCTGCCCTGCTAGAAGAGGAATGGCAATCTAGGATGTGCGAAAGAAGACTTCAACAGAAGGAAGGACCAAGGGCCTTCAGCTGGCCCTTCCCTGAGTATTTTCCTTGTGAGGGGAAGTAGTAAAGACACAGCAGAGGCAGACATAGCCCCAGGAAKAAGGGAGAGATGGGAGAAGAGGGAGTGTTAGGTAGCTGTGGGGGGTGTAATTGCATCCCAGCCCCCTTTATTACCCAATTATAATTGCACCTGGGTGAGGCAAATCAAGGACAAACTTCTGTGCTTGTGGTGGCTTTTAAAATGAGTCTCACCTTGGGTGTTTTTCATCAGAAGCTTAGCTGGAGTCCTGTTTGCACCTGTGTGTGCGCCAGGCAGCAATTTGGGCCCCTTGTCATACATCTGTCCTATTGAGAACTGTCATTTTCTTTAAATCATCTGTGTTATGACTTTAGGTATTCTGTATGGTAGTGATAACACAGAAAATGATGATCTATTTCTCACTCAACTATCTATCTTATAGAAAATGTGTGCCAGTAATTGGGCATGAAGTATTTTAAATTGGACCATCAAGCAGACTGCATCTGTTGTTCTTCTTATTGTAATTCATTACACATCACAACTGCTGATGTTGTGTTTTCATTAATTTTTCTATTAACTTCTTCCCATCAGTGTGATTAAAGATTCATTAATCTGAAGCAAAGAGTAAAACAACCTGCCACCTCCTAAACCAGAGATCAAATTAAAACTATCCTGTATACAATATTAGGCAAAAACTAGTTTGGTCTTTTTTTTTTTTTTTTTTTTTAAAAAAAAAACTCTGAGAGTAGATATGTTAGCAAAGGATTAGCTGTTTGAGTGGTCAAAAGTGGAATGAAGCATAATCAGGGCTAACTCTACACCTCTGCCTCATCTCAGTTCTCCCATCTGTGATTCACAATTGATGGGAGATTAACTTAGTACCAGTTATCTTGTACCAATTATCTATGTATTCAATTTGGCTATGTAATTGTCAGCCATTGTCAGTCTCCAACATGGCCAGTTTTGCGCATGCTGTGTATTCAATATAGCTGAAGGACTCCTCGTCATCCTGATAGGGACTTTTAAGAAATATTTGGAAGTGCTTCTGAGTCCTGTCTCTTCATATATCTTTGTCTCCTCCCTTATAAAGAGTGCCTTTAAAAGTTTTAAGGGTGCTTTTCCTACCAGTTTATACAGAACAAGACAGCAAATAAAATAGAAGTTAGGACCTCTACGCACTTTGTGTCCATATGGACATAGTAAATGTAAGTTTTTGGGGGTGCATTAGTGACTACAGTGTTATCAGTGTTGCTTTGTTATACAAAGAGCACAGACAGGACTGTTTCCTTAGATATAAGCAAGACTTTTGGTAAGATGGTAGTGACTATTTCATGTTAAACTTTTCATGACGCAAGGCAATATAGCAGGAATGGGCATGGCAATGTTATCTTAAAAAAAATAGTTGGAGAATTCTGATCTTCCCATTCAAATTCAGGTTCAGCTTGTGTTTAAACTTGCCCTTTCCAAAAGCTGCTTCATTTTCTGTGAAATTAATTTCTATTTAACATTTTGAGGGATCATTGAAGGATTCAGATGTGCTCCCTGTGCTTTGACCGAGGGCCTTCTCCTGGCTTCTGTGTTTACTGTGCTCCCTCAGCCCTTCTAAAGCCCTTTCCTCTGCTCAGGTAAATCTTCATTCTCTGTAGTAGCAATGCTTCAAAAAGCAAGGAAGTACTGGCAAAAGCTTCCGCAGCACAAGCTAGTTTCCTTCACTGTTCGTGTAACTGGTATGTTGGTCTTGATTTAGCAAAGCACTYGGGCTCACCCAGGGAAACCAATGTTACTTCAGCTGGTCTTTCCTCTTGCTTAATGGAGATGGATTAAACTATGTGCTCTGGAGACTAGGTCAGTCTGGCTTTCCAGTCTTCCTTCCCAGTTGGGGAGAACTAATGAAAAACTGGTGTGCTTGGAGGAATTCAGGAAGGGATGCTAAAGACCACTGGGCTAAAAGCTGCTGGCAATGTTCTGCTTATTTTACATGCTTTGCTGAAATATGAGTATGTTAATGGAAGGGGGGGGAAGGGATTATGAGCAGTTATGAGTAGTGATAGATGATCATAGATTTTAGAGTAAACATGACTAATTTCACTCCATATTGAGCATGGGCTGTGCATGTGGGTCTTCTGTCTGAGACCCACAAGAGCAGTATTTTTTTTCTTTCTCTATTCACTTCTGGGGCAGTATCCTCAAATGAGGCCATATACATGATGCTAGCAACTTGAAGTCACAATAGGAGGTGAAATCTGTTGTTGGGGCCACAGCTGCAGAAGAAAGCCTAAAGAAATAAACTGCCTTGGGGAGGCTGAAGTGGTGAATTAGTCTGCCTAGGTGTTGTGTAGTATCTGTGCCTTTATCAATAGTTTTTTTTTCCCTATTAATGTTCTTATGTGTATAGTGGTAACTTTCACACTTTTAGGGGAAAATATAATGCTAGCAAGATCCTAGAAGACTGTGGTCAGGCTGCCCTTAGAGAGACCTTCCTGACTTTTCAGAGCCTGCTTCTGAAGCCAGGATTTTAAAGGGGTCCTGAAATCAATGGAGATGCTTAAAGGACTCTCTTCATACCATGGCTAGCACAGCTTTCCCATAACAGTTTCCAGAGAGCTTGATCCACAAATAAAAGCTAAGTGGTCGTAAAAATGACTGGTGAACGAGYTGTAGGGTGCTGTGACAGGCCTCTGAAAATCAGAGCATGGTGACTTCATTCTCTGTATATGTTGCTGTTGAGTGCAGGGATGTCCTGGTCTTGCAGTTGACCAGCCCACAGAAAGAACATTTTAATAGATCAACATTGTTTTGTATACCTTTTCCCCAGATATGCTTGTTGTCTCTGCTTAATTTCGGGAGAAAATGCTAATGTCTTCTGGGCATGGCTAGATAGAGCCATCTTCTGGTCAGGCAATAAATAAAACTCTCTACTGAATATAAATGTAGCCTTATGGCTGTCTGGGCAGTAACTTAGCAGTGAATGCACCATGCTTTAGACATATACTTAAACAGGACTAGTATAGTACTCTCTTGATAGATGCTGCATATGAAGATGGTCCAGCAAGTATAAGGTGAAAAGCTCTGCATAGGAAAAGTCTTTAGGGGGCCTAGTTTTCACAGATGCAGCACTTCTGACATTTTAGAAGTGGATGCAGCTGGAAATACAGTAAACAAGGCCATTCAAAATAACCTTATCACTAGTGTAAACTTCTGTGCTATATGAGCCTTAGATACTTGAAAGGATGTTAGAATCAGTAGTTTCACATCTCTGCTGATCCTGTTCACTTTTTTTCTTGTATATTTTAAAATCTTACTATTAAGATGCTTCCATATGTTCTCTAAGTGATGTTCAGGGGTACATTTTTATACATGCATTTTTCCAAGCTATTGACAAAAGCATGAACTACAAGTGTTGGGAGTACTCAGCTAAAATTTATTCAGCCTACTTTGGACAGTTAGGCACAGCAGACTTAAAGATAGGTAGCTGCATCTGAGTTAACACTGTATTGCTAACAAYGATAGAGAAAAAATTACCAGAATTTTTTTTATGATTGATTACTGGAGAAAAGGATATGCTGACTAGCTCTGGCCAGGTAGAAATGCCAGAGAAGTCAATTATATAGATATATTCTTAGGATGTTAGTGGATCTGATGCCTGTGGGTAAAATTGGCACATAAGCAGAGCACTTTACAGTGATGTGCTGTTAAACTGGAAAGAACAACAGCTGAAGATGCAGAATTGAGGAGATGAGATGCAAACAAAATTATTTACAGCTCTGAGGAAGCAACTAACATTTGGATGATGAAAAGTGAAATCACAAATTTCAGAAGGAAATATTGCAGTCAATGAGAGAGATTGGTTCCCCTGGAGACAGATCAGTAGGAGTTATCTGTATTGACCTTCAGAGATGATGTCTTTTTAGTTTCTTGATGTATATGAGGAAAATGCACTATCTGAAATTCAGCTGTCCAACAGTGACCCTTTTAACAAGCTATTTTCTAGAAAATGATGTGCTGCTCTAAACTCTGGCTGGACCATTTAAGTCTCTTATTACTTGTTTTTTGTTCATCTATTACAACCCTGTAAAGGATATCTGATATGAGAAGGCTGCATCCTAGTTTTCTGTGCAGGGAGTGAGAGGAGCCCGGCCTGTGGAGCAGAGGCAGGGCACCTTGGCATGTCTGCGGTTCGGGAAGCATGGAAGCTTGCCCTGTGACTAGAAATGATGTCTTCAGACTTAAGACTTTCAAAAACAGCATCCAAATGTTGACATGTATAACTTTGCTTGGATTGATGGTTTTTCTATGTGGAGYGGCAAATGAGCAGAGAAAAACCCACTTGATACCTGGCTTATTGTAGTGTTTTAAGCGTGAAAGACTTGGAAAACGTTGTATTGTTTATGTCTGTTCTCTCCTGCCCACCCTCTTCCCCCTTTAAGGTTTTAGCCAAACAATTGTGTAATTTGTAAGAGCTGGCATAAATTACCTATTCTGCAGCTTATAAGGAGCATGACTCATGAATTCAGACATTCTTTTTGTAATTTTGTCAGTTGAAAGTTGATGAAACAGTTTATCCAACTCATTAATGAAGTGAACTGACCCCTGAAGGTTAATGCGGAGTTTCTGGAAGAGTTGGAGCAATGAAGGAGGGTGAGTAGTGTCAGAGTGACTATGGCATGTGTTAACAACTTATTGCCTTGGTGCAGAGAGGTCTGTGAGGCAGGATTCGGTGGAGTGACTTTGTTTTTTTCAGAGCATCATCCAGTATTTTCTGAATTCCAAAACAGCTTGTGYTTCAGAACATGCTCCTGGTGGCACTAAGCAGTTCTCACCTATTCTGAGAAGACCAATAGAGCTGAAACCTGAGGAGTGACACTCATTACAGGGAAATTCATCACTTGGATGTGGAAGAGAAAAACACGCCATAGGTAGAATAGTATTTGTTAACTACATGTGGTTAGCAGACCAACTGCAGCATGCAATGAGTCTTTCTACACTCAGCTAGAGCAGTTTTACAGCGGTGCAACTCCATTATCTGCAAAAACTGCACTGATCTGAATAAGAAGAATAGCAAGCCAATGCAACTAACTGCATTTGTTGCATGGTGGCTATTTCATGATATGCCCAGCAAAACTTTCTGTGCAGTAGATATTTTTGGCAACTCAAACTTGCATCACTCATCTGCCTTAAGATATCATCTGCTATTCACCTGGGAAGCTCATTGGCAGAAAAGCATACTACACACTTGTTCCTCTAGCCCTAGTAACTCTAAAAATACTTCTGGGTCTTCCTTATAGTGGAATAGAAAAGGTAGGAAAAGTGCAACTGCTCAGATGCAGCATCTGCTTAAAAGGTTGCTGCCTCTGCCTGGGTTGCTTCCCCCATTTATTTTTTTGCAGAGATGCTTTCCTGGAGCACAGGGTGGTATGGGAGCAGCACTGAGTGGCTGTGAGCAAGAAGGTGGCAATGTCTCTAGCTGTTTAAAGAATTCCTGCCATCAAGCATCTAAGCAAGGTCTGAATACAGGCTTGTAAAGAGCACTTCATGTTGATCTGTTTCACTTAGGCTGATGTTCAATGCTGACGACAAGCTGTTCTGTAGTAGTTCTTGTTATTTTCCCAGACAGCACCCTCAGGACTATATAAATGGCAGCAATAGGAAAAAAATATTGAGAACATCATTATTYCCTAAGTGAGTTTCTGCTGTTATAGAACCTGGAGAGCCAAGAGCACTGGGACTCATAAAAGTGTCTTTGATTATTAGTTCTTATGGTTTCATCTTTTTTTGCTATGTTGGGAATGAGCTGTATTCCTGAATGAAGCATGCATTTAAGATAATGGTATTTCCAAGAGTTCATGGAACACACATTACAGCATGATGAATTGGGATAATATGCTTAACTTGAGAGTTCATAAGATAAAAATCCTCATTCATTCCACACTTGCACAAATAAAAATAGAGATAGGGTACAACTGCATCTAATTCATAGACAAAATCTTGCATGGTTCAGATTTAGAAAAATGAAAAAAGGTATTTGTGAAAATATAGCAAAAAAATTACCATCCTTTCTCTCAGATTTAGAAATAGACTAGCGTTCTTTTCCATGCAAAATTAAAATGTAAGAAGCAGTTTCCAATGCATCTACTTGCTTGTGTTACCAAATATGCCACAGCTATAGTTAGAACTAGCTTGCCTTAATGTACTTATTGGTCAATGCTGCTGAGAGCACTACCTTAACTGGTTTCAAAAATATAATTCCAATTTTTGGAGGATTTAGATGAAGTTTATAATTCTGAGAACACCACAAAGTTTTATACTGTGGGCAGAAAAACAGGCTTTTAACTTCATAGCATGAATATGGAGCAAGTTGAGGAGTGAAGGAGCTGTCCTATGCTAAATGAGATAAATGAGTGGGCATATCCACACTCACCATAACATGAACCCATGCCTTCAGTCACCAGATGACATCTGGACTTGGACTTAAGGTTCAATCAGAACAGCTTAATGAGTTATAACTCTGTTGCCATATGCCAACTTTTTGTACATATACTCCTAGCTAGTAGCAAATGAGGTAACTTACTGTTGCTTAACCTGCAAAGGAAGAGTGTGTAGCTGAGTAGACTACAGGAAATGCAAGGTAAGGCAAATTTAGTGCATAGATGTCTATTACAGATTTTGCCTCAAAGTAATCACTTTAAGGTAGCCTATCAGCTACCTTATCAGTAAGGAAAGTATTTTTTAAAAAAATCTTGTCAATTATCTTTGCATTTTGTTTTGCTGTTCCCCCTCCCAAGTCTTAGAGTAACCTGAATTTGATGATGCTTTTACAGGTTCCTTGATGTCAGAGTTGGGATGTCATTAAATAATTACACAAACTGTTCCTGACACACAAAGTAGTTGCCAGACTGGATAGATACCTTTAGGCRTATATAGACCATATGTTGGTCTATATATCTTAGTCCTTGCAATATTTCTTTAGAAACCAAACAAGCTCTGAACTGTCAGTAGTGAATTAYTGCAGGAGAGTTTCAGAGCCAAGTCAACATAGTTCCACACCATAAGCGGAACAGATGCTGCAAGGAGCCCACATCTTGGGGTGATGAATGCTGCAATGAAAGCTATTAACACATACTACTAGTAGATATGTTTAGCATGGTGATGTAAGAAAGGTGGCTAACTGATTGCAAACTTCACAGCAAAATATGAAAATTGCCATTTATATGGAAATTGCTATAAATGTATAGAAGGTGTCTAAAGTGCCCAAGTCCATAGTCCATATGATATTCAGAATAGTTGAATTACATTAAGTACTCTGTATTTAAATGGACATAGAGAGAGGACTTTTTAATTTCCTTGGGCAAAAACTTCATCTCATTATTTACTGCAAAGGAAATGAGTAGGAAGGGTACAGTAGAAACTGCAGGAGTTGCCTTTTATGATAAGGTGTCAGCTGAAGGTCAAGGCAGTATTTTTGCAAGAGTTCATTAGATTGTTTATCAGATAATGTTTCTTGAAGAAACATTGGCTGAGAAAGGTCAGTTTGAGTTATGTTGGATATACTTGGTTGTTTAGGAGGAGAAGGAACAAGAAGCAATTTCTTCTCAGAAGAGGGAAACGACCTGTAATACCAAAAAATAATTTTCAGTTGTATTGATGCAATGCTAGAAAAAACTTCATTAATATCAGTAGACTCATCAGTGCAACTGAGGCAGCAGTTTAGCTCTAGATTGAGGAGTGGGATTTTCCTCTTCTCCTTGGATATCCTCCACCCTTATACATAGCTAAAAAGAATGAACCTTACCTAGCATATGAGTAGAGCAGACTACACTTGTCTGTTTCCTTCTTATGAGGAAGACATCATAAGATCTGACTAGTAATTCTTATCTTGTTATCAGTGTTTTTGCTTTGTAGTGACTGTGATCAGGAGTTTCCACTGCACTCTAGAGGGGGAGAAAAAGGCAATTTGTGGCAAGCCTGGGAAAGCTGGGTTTTTTGAGTGCTGACAGGGAGCCCAAAGTGGTCTTATAACTCACTGATATTGAGAAAGCCTGGAGTTCAGCTTGTTCTGCTGGGAAACAAAACATGGCTGATCATTTTCTGTTTAAAGGTGCAACATCCTTCATGTGTTTGTTGTTTTCTTTTTAAAGCTGGGTCTCATCTCTTCATCCTGATATATCAGGACAGTAACTGCAACTTAGCAAGTTACCAATATGAGGTGAGGAAAGAGGCTATCTGTCTTGACCATGGTTGTCTGCCAAATGATAGATGGCATTTCCCATTTCACAGCAAGGGAAACTTTGGCTTGTGTTATACAGTTATTCCCAGGGAGGAAATCTTTGTTTCTATATATTTGTCTATTTACTAGAAGTAGGAAGAGGTTATTTTTCTTTGTTAGTGAGCAAATAAAAGTAAGAATGCAATGATTACTAAAGACCAATGCTTCCCTTTCTGTGCCTTTTGATATGCTTTTTTTTTTTTTTTTAACTGGCTATTTAACCTAGTGACTGATTTATTGCCATTACAACCAAATAATTACCAGGAGAATAAACCTAGTGTACTTCAGCAGAAACAGTGTTTAATATGTCAGTTTCTATTAAGCAAGACTGATTATGTAGCTAAATACTCGAGTAAAACATTCTGTAAAGGACTGAGGTCAGTATGTATTCAGAGCAAGTACTCCAGTGCCTAATAGACTGGCCACTTAAAAGGATAAAGTGAATGTAAAAAAACAGGAATAGCCTTATGCTGCCGAAGAGGAGAACAGTTCAACATGGGAGGTATGGAGGGCTTCCTCCAAAGTGAATCTCCTTGATAGCCTAGAAAGTAAAAGTTACCCCATGTGTTATTTGGGTGCTGGTTCAGTGCACAGGCTGCAGTGTTGTCATCAAAGAGGCACATAAAACATGCGTGGGAGTGATCAAAGACAACCTTCTTGGAAATAAAAAATAAAAGGTTATGGTGGGATCCTATCCAACAGATCTAATGAAATTAGGCACATAGTTTAGCTGAATTAGGCTCCATCTCTGAATCAACATTTGGAGGAGTCTCTCAGTCTCCACTAATGATGATGAGAGCCTGGGGAGGCTGGGTGGCTGGAACTATGCATTTTTTGTTGTTTTTTATCCTGTGTTGGAAAGTTTTAGGAAGGCAAAACTGGAATTACTGTAACACAATAAAACCTCTGAAGAATATTGTCACTTGGAGCACACTAAAAGAAATGACATTTTAAATACATCTGGCACAACTATGGAAGCCAACCAGTTTTCCCCTCTGCAGACTCTATGCTTGCCAGGTTTATGCATCTCTATGCAAACACAGTGGTTTAGATCCACCTTCATGTTTATTCATAATTCAGGGCTTCTTAATTCTCCATCCACATCGCATAGCAGATGCAATATAAGTACCTTCAAAAGGTTGACCTATAGTCACTTGAGGGTCAGGAGGTTTGGTGATTAGGACCAGAAGGTCCAAGCACTCTGACTATTCTGGTCACTGGATTACACCCTTCAAGCAAAGCTCTCTTCTGATATTCATAATGGTAGTGTTGTGTGTGTATATATATGTTAAGACACCAGGCAAAAAACAGAAGCATCCAAATTTTGTACTATAACTTTTGAGTCTGTAAATAGTCAAGATGCAGGAAGTCTTCAGCCACTTTAACTGATTAACATTTTTTTTTCTATGCAAGAGATGTCTTGCCTTTGAAGACATTGCACCAGGATTCAGTGTTTCATTTTTTACTAAAAACAGGAACACTGGTCATCTTTCCAAGATCTCCTTGGCTAAGAAACTAGGCTCCTGTTTCTGGGATGGATTGGTAGGATTCAGTGTTTCTATATACAGTAATCAATGATGAACTGGCATTCTTTGCAGCATTACTTCTGGGAATCCCATGGCTGCTGCAACAACAACTCCAGCTATTGAACCAGTCTCTTAGGTAATCAGCCTCTCCCTTATATCACATGTTGGGTTTCTTTTTAATTAGGAGAAGATGCTGTTTCTTACAAGCAAGAGGCTTCTGTCATTAGCACTGTGTGTCTGTCTTTGGGCATTTGGGTCCCAGATTAATTTAGAAGCTGAAGCAGGAGTGTTCTCATGAGCAAACTAAGGTTTTTCCCCTGTCATCATGAAAGATCAGTGCTGCTCTAAACCACTTTCAGGAAGGTCCCACTTTGAAATGGCCTTTAATATTAGTGATTTCTAATGGGATGCTGAAATACGACAGCAGGAAAGTATGCAATGAGTTCCAACAGTCTAATGATGGTCTAACATTTATCTTTTGTTTTACTAATCCCTTCTGCTGCCAGGAGATTAGTTTTCAATATGCTGAAAGAAAAACTCATTCACCCTTTCAGGTCCCAACACTATACAATCAGGATGTAGGTTCTGCTTGATCTTGCCTCTCTCTCAGTACCTTGAACTGAACCTTAATTTGTCTCTTGCTTTCTATGCTGTTTCTCGGTCACCTTTGTGTCCCCTGCAATCTCTTGTCTGACAAATTGCTAAAGATCTACCYCAGCTTGCCAGCTTTCAGTTCTTCAGCTTACATTGATCTCAGTTTACTACGGCTGCCCTGACTTCTGTATGGTCCAACCTTTCAATGGCAAAAAACCTGCCTCTGTACCTAGCTCTTGCCCCATGGTGACCTCCAGCAGACACCCCTTAGCAGTGCCTTTTTCCTGGTACCCATTGTAACCCCAAGTACTGCATCATCTGGGAAATGCATCCTTTTGCTCCCCACCTCATCTGACCATGTTCGTGTCTTCCAGCCTCCCGGAGAATTCCAGCGGAAAGAGGTTAAGCTTGCAGTTACAGTGGGAAATAGTCTGACTTGCATAAGATGGGCTCTGCAAGTGTATAATATGCCATGATGAAAGTGGCAATACTACTTGGTTGATGTTTCTTGTGTAGCTCAGTTTCTTTGACTTGTTCTTTTTTTGGATTTTTTTCAGCAATATTGTCTTCAGATGTTCAGTTTCCCTTGCATAACTGGGCATGGATTAATGTTTCTGTAGCTCTGAATAACTTTATTACTGACTACTGTCTTGATGCTAATGAATTATGTTATTTCTGCATCATTATGTGTTGTCATTTTTAGTACAGTTGAGACACAATATACTGGTAATTGAAATATGTCCTGCCACTTCTTACAACTTGAACTGTGTTTAATATCCATTGTTTTAGATCATAAATTTTCTTTGGTTTATGACTCATCTGATGGTACACTTCTAAGTCCCTGAGTGACTGCCTAGGAAATCTTTCTTTCAGAAATTATTCATGCATACTCAATGCAGATTATGAAACATTTAAGGCATGGTCCAGATATCCCCAATGTATTTCTATCAACTCTAGTGATAAAGAAATGTGCTCATTCTCTGAAATTAAGTTTTTGGAGTCTGCTGGGTGCACATTTGGAAATAGATACCCTTTTATACCAGCTCTAGTATCTTTTTTTTATGCACCATGAAGCCAACTGACTCATCCAACTGGAAGATACAGGAGCTGCATCAGAATGATTCTCAGGATTTTTATTTTTTTTTAATAAAGTTCTTTCATGACAGCTTTGATCCTTGTAGTTAAATTCAGGTGTCCTGTGCTGCAGCTTGCTGTATGATGTGGAATATGCTAACAGGTTTTTTTGCTTGTTCAGTAAGCTGGAACTTAAGTCAAAGAAACATCAGTTCTCCATCACTTCTTGTCATGTATGACCCTCCTTATGCCTCAAATTGTAGTCTGTGGTCTGTTTATGGTATAGCCAAAGGCCATTACTCTTTAATTACACTCCTTTGGAGAAAGGAAATTCATCCATGTGCATATAAAATCACTTTACATGTGCAGTTGTATCAGTTTGGAACAGTACAAATCTGTTAATTTTACTAGAGGGGGTGACATAGTAAATTAAATCTCCATTGCCGTTRTAATAACGGACTTGACTGCTTTGTTTAGTGGTCTCAGAACTATATCATTTAAGTAATATTGCTGGTAAGAAATCAGTGTGCTCAGACAATTACCAAAATAGTGCAGTCCTATAAAATTTGCTGTATTGGTAGCCACAAATAGAATGAAACAGCATCCATAAATACAGTAAAACAATACCAGGAAAAATTTGGCTGACTGTTTACTTATGAATTCAGCTAATGACACCGCCTAAACAAACATTAGACTTCAGAATAAGTAACTTGGGCGATGAAAAAAGTGAAGTTAACAGTTTGTTAGACTATGAGSTCAGGTAGGGCTAGTATTTTCTCTTGACAATGTCCGCTGTCATGCGGGAGCATCGGCCAACGCAGAAGGCATTTCTGTAAACGARTGCAAATGATCTTGTACAGCTTGAGAAAATTCTCAGTAAAGAAGGTGATCCAAGCAAATCACTAGCTCAGCTTTGTAAGCTCTGTAAAGCCTCTATAAATGCATCCTTTTCTGTTATGCTGGAATGAGCAATAAGGTTTGGTTTTAGGATTGATCTTTATTCTTTTTTGCAGCACAACTGGTAGATTTCTTTCCACAACTAAAGCAATATGGTGTTATAATTGGAGTGGGGAGCTGGGAGATGAAATGTGAGCTGCCTCCTAGGTGCCTGTTCCTCCTGGTTGGGTSTCTCAGTGGCTTTCCTTCAGAGCTTGGCACTTGCAACACCCAACTTTCCTCCAAACTTGCAACTTGTCAAGGTGAACATCCTAACTCTTGATCCTTTCAAATTCACTTGCTATCCAGGAGTAGTGTACCCATGGATTGCTTCTACCAGACTCTTCTCTGAGGAAGTGTATATATTCCCATAAATCAGACAGCTTCACCTAAACTCCTGCAACTTCTGAGAATACTGCAAGCTTATTTGATCAAAACTAAACTACTTTTGAGTATGGAGCTGGCAACAAAATTACAAAAAAAAAAAAAAAACTAATATTCTATGACAATTCTTAACAGGATTCATTCTTGGCCTCTACAGCATCCTTACTTTACTCAGGATCCTAAAGAAATACTAATTCGTTAGCAAGTTGTACTTGTGGTTCTTGAAGCCACCATCTGTCGTCTCCCACAAGTTGATCCTAAACTGACTGGATATCCAGCACCCCTCGCTAATCAGGGCAGCAACCTAATGAATTCTGCTATTCTCCTTTTTCAAGACAGTGCTTTCGCTTCCCTTTATCTAGYATTTACTTCCTGGTGCTTTCATTCAGCAGGGATATAGTTTTATTCATTTTGTGTTGTGATGACTTGCCTTTTCTTTCCTTTTTATTCTCAGAGGTTGAATTTCCTCCTTGTCTTGGTGCCATTCAATTTATACCCAGATATGTTGTTTTTGGATATATTGTAAATTTATTTTTTAAATCATTGCATAAATAACATTATAAGGAGAGTTCACTATGCATACATCTTCCAGCAAACCTCCTATATCTATTCTCCCTAGTTCTACAGGGAGGGCATGGTTTAGTTAATGATTCAGATGACTTTGTACTGGAGCATTTTGTTCCCAATCCCCCTCTTCCTGCTAGCTCCTTCTCACTTTTAGTTAGTATCAAGGATTCCTTCCAGGAGAGATGACCAAATCTTTTTTTTTTTTTTTTTTTTTTTTTTTTAATGAAAAGACTGCTGACTTTGGCTCATTCATTTGAAGAGGTAGCTTCATTCAGTGTTTTCTGAAAACTGGTTTCTATGAAGACAGCCTAAGCTGGGGCACCTGAATGAGTCATTAAAATCTCTTTTCTCTCTGGGATATGATTTTCAACAGAATTCTAATGACTTGATGCATCTGGAATACCCACTAGAGGGGCAAAAAATAATTCACAGTGCACAGATGCTTGTCCTTAAAAGTGGTACTGCCCTTGTGATACCCCTTTCTGACACCCAGATATACTTAACTTATTCTTCAGTGAAAGCTGTTCCTCCTCTCAAGAAGCCCAAGTYTGAGAGAGGTACCACTTAAAATCACTCATTTCACCTTATTCTACTGCAACAGAAACCTGGTCCTTTATGCCCAAGACAGAGATTAGTGCAATGATTAAGACATCTGTCGTACTTGACAATATTTCAGCCATTTGATTGATTTGATTTATCCTTTTAGTTGCACCTCTACTGGTTTCAGGGAGAGAAAGTTGCACTGGCTTCATGCGGCATGAATTTTTTTAAGCCTGTATTGCATTCTTCTGTAGCCTGCTGTGAGATGGAGGATAGGGAAGAGGGAGGAGGTATACACACAAACATAAATTCCCTTGGCCTCTTGGGTGCTTTAGTAATATATGCTAATCACGATATATCATAGAAATCTCTTAAGTCTTACCACTGAGATGCTGTCATAATTGGGCATGTATTCACAGCTGTAAAGCTCATGTTTTCTTAATTTTCCTAAAGCATCAAACTAAATCTGAAAAAAGCTTACAATTCTAATGCAGTAAGCTTCCAATTTTRTATTGAAATTGGATGTTACATAGTTTAATTCTAGATGCAAGATTAAGGAAATTGGCAATTATTTAACGTGCCAAGGCTATATAAATCAATGGAATACTGCAGCACTTAAATTACTGTGCTCAAGTTTGCTCTTGTATTAGTCTTCTAGCTAGCCTCTGCTTCCCCCCCCCCCCCCCCTTCAGGGAATGCATCCAAATGGGAATGGAAGGCACTGAAACTTGCTCTTCCAAGGCATCAGATACTCATTCTCTTTCTAGTCTCGTTTTAGTTCAGTCTTATGCATTTCCTTGCTTATTTCTGTCACAGTCTTCAGAGAAGCACAACTGAAATAACGGTAAAGTTTGGATTTAAACAGGAGAAATAACTTTCAGTGTCTGGTTTGGAGATGATTGCTTTGAATGTATCTTTTTTTTTTTTTTTGTACTTTCTGTCAGGGAAAAGTGCTGTTTGCAGTGGAGTTTTTATGCTTTGTTTCCAACATTGGCTGTTCAGATTTGGTGTCAGCAAGGAGAAGTTAAAAGTGACTTTTAAATGTACAAATCTTGGAAATGAGCAAGCAATGGAGGTGGATTAATAACATACAGAAGTGGAATGCTATTAAGAACTATAGTGAACACAGGAAGCTATTCTGATGTATGTGAGATGTGTATGTAAAACACAGGTGATAAAACATCTCATGCTCATTGAATGCCTAGATAAAACCAGATTTGAAAATGGATTTGTAAATACAATGTCTGGGACAATGCTGTGCTGACCTGGCCTGGATGTATTTAAGTAGGTATGGATGTTACTCAGGGAGAGGACCTCCCAGAAGCAATAGGGTAGCCTGCTCTAAGGTCTCCATGTGAAGGTGGCAGAGTTAGTGTCTAAGGGGGCTGAGGTTCATGAACAAAGTGGCATAATGGCAAATGGGAGCCGATATTTAAGCAGTCGTATTATGCTGGCCTTAATGGTGTTTGAGTGCTATAATCAAGAAACAGAATCAATACTAAGTGACCTCTTGCTCAATATTTTTTAAAAAAATCTCATCACAAAGAATGAGTATTCAGAGTAAATGCAGCAGCAGCAGAAACACCTAACAGATTGTCATATGCTCACAGAAACAGTTCATTGAATAATTTTGAATAGTAGTTTCTTCAGCATGGAAGCTTGTGTACCATCCAGATCAAAAAAAGGTTGTGCGACTGTCACTTRAATAATACATGTTGTAATGCATCAGCCATGGCTGCAGCACTACCACTGCATGTTGCTGTCATCAGGAGGAAAGCTTGTGCGCTTCAGCAGTTGCTAGTTGCTGGAGGTTTCCTTATGTTGCAGCCCACCTGATTTACAGAGCACTCTGAAAGAAGCGAAGGCCTCTTGGAGTAAAATCTGTTTCTTTCTCTGTGCCCAAAAGTAATACAGGGAAGGCATGGGACAAACTTAGAAATCTGGTTATAACAACTTAATTACAAGAATGCAGTGGAGSATAATGCTGGAAGAGTTTGATCAAACACTGCCGGCTGAATTTGGTAATTTTGACTTCTCTGTATGACTTCCTATTCTCCAAGGCCACACAAAGTCATCTGACTTCCCAAACAAGCCAGCTGACACTCCCAACAACTTCCCAGACTGAACAAGTATTTCAAATAATGTGCATTTTTTTATAGTAATTCTTTCATTCATGGAGAATGATGCTTAGAAAAGACCACAGGAGGTTATTTCCTCTACTTCTCCTTTGAGAACAGAGAAGGAATGATGTATTGGCTAAGTGTGACCTCAGTCTCAGGTAAAGCATACCACACTTTTCAGCTATACCTCTTTTTCTATATACAATATTTCCCTATTTTTCTCCTTTTAGTCTTCCAGGCATCCTCTTTCTTCAAYGTCTTCCTGTCTTTACAATTTCCTTTTGCTGTATACATACACGCTTACAAAAATAGCAACTTCTACTGTGCTTTCTATGTTTTRGACACCATCTCAAAATACAAAATTCTCTGAAAGTATATAGGAAAYTTGAGTGCCTCTGGTATTAAAAGCCTTTTGAAAGTCTGTTTTGCAGAGATGGTAGTATCAGTCATTCCCTCTGGCTTTGGACACTGAGAATAAAAAGGTACTGTCAAAGTACTGGCATTGCAGACTAGYAGACACCTGTGAAGAAACAAGCTTACATGTTTATCAAATCCACTGCCCGGAGATGAATACCTTGCCTGGAGCCCAGACCAGAAATCTTGTGTATGACCTTAATCTTCAAGCAGCCCTTGCAGTCTCTGGAAACTGTTTGTACAAAACTCCTCCAGCTYTTCCAGTTTATTCAAGCCAATATTGGCTATAGTAGGTGTTGAGTCATCAGAAAGCTGTTCAAAGAGCCAGCTCACTCTTTGTGGTGAGTTCTTTTGCCTGATCAGTGTCAGGCAAAATCAATACAAAAGGCAAAGAACAGCTGAAGCCCACCCTCTCCAACTTTCTGGCAGTTCTTTCAGGTCTTATTTGTTCATTTGGCCTGTGCCTTGGACTAGCGTAACCTTTAATAAGTACTCAGGAATTCAGCCTCCCTGCACATGCTTGTACTACTTTCATTTGTTTGATGTAAAATACTATTGATTTGGCCATCCTTGGAGTATTATTTCAGACTAAAGAGCAGAGCTTTTGCTTAGAAATGCTTTTCTTTTTTTTTTTTCTTTCTTTTTTTTTTTTTTAAAGGGCCCTGTACTAATGTCCCCCATAATTTCTTTGCACAGGCCTGTATCAGTTACAATCTTTATAACATTACGAGAGCCTAAAAATCATAAGGAAGATGAAAGTTCCCAGCCTAGATAAGAATGTCATTTTTTTTCTTTGCTTCCTTTTTCTTGTATTTTTTTTTCTCCTCTTCRTGCTCCCAGCAGTGCTGCTGAATGCCAATGACACAGTGGGACAGATAAAAGTAAAGAAAGAATGAATACATGCATCTCCTGCTGGTTTTGGTGGTTTCTAACTGGCCTTCCTAATGAGTTCCTTTGCCTTCCTTGTTTTTAATGAGTTACTGTTCTCATAGTGGCTATAGGTTACTAATTTGTAATTCAGCTGTTTGGTAATATTGACTACTGTTAGCCTTGATTCAAGTTGTCCAAAGCACATAGAGTTCTTCTGATATGTGGTATAGAAAATCAACATAAATATAAGCTTTTGCACATTCAATATTAAGGCAGTTTAGTCTTTATAAAATGGATTTTCTAGGCACATATATGATTCTAGAGTTACTGCTAAACTGAAAAGATTTAAAACAAAAATTAAACAAAACAGCCTGATGCACTTTAAATGGAACCAAGAGGTCATTTGACCAAATGATGCAATCTGCCTTTAACAGCAAGGGCAATCTAGGCCATTTAGCCACCCACTTATCCCTGGCAGTTGAGAAGAACAGGCTGAACAGCCCCTTAATTAGTGTGACTTGTACTGCCTGYGTATTGTGCAAGGAGATAGCTGTGATTGGAGCTTGTCAGCTAAAACAGCTTGACAAAACTGTTGCTCTTTATCTGGGCTGAGCAATCAGCTTGACAGGTGAACTGAATGTCATTAATTTTTTTTGTCATCATTGTTATGATAGAGAGTTGTAGAGTAAATTTTATGCTTGGCCTGATACGTTTTCATGACAGTTTTGCAAGGTTAATTTAGGCCTGTAGCTGCAGTGAATGAAGCAGCACTGGGAATGAGCCTTCCTTCTCTTCCTCTGTCTGAATCCTCTCTTCTATTGGATTTTCTGGTTATATCTGCTAGCAAGTAGTTGTCTCTGCACTGTGCAACTTTGATAGTTGAATCCTTGACCATAGCATCCTCCCTGCCTCCCCCCCTCAATATAGTTTGTCTAGAGAAAGCTTAAAGAACGTGGTAGACGTGCTCATTTTCTTTTGCACAGTTTCACAAAATATATACCCTAAGGATAAAATAGCTGTAATAGTATTTGCTGCTTCAGTAGACTGAATTCTGATATTTTTCTCTTCAACAGACACAGTAAATATTCTGGCAATACAATGTATTGTGGGCTTTTTATCTGGACAAAGTTGGGATTTTGTAGCAGATGCTCATAATTGAGTTCTGCTTTATCCCATCTCTGAGATGAAATACATTATTTATTTGAATCCCAGAAGACACTTCCTTATGCCTCAGGAGTTTAAAACACAAGAATTGTCTTAAATTAATCAGAATGAAATACTTCACATTCCCTTGYAATTATATTAGCTAAAGACTGGTGCACAGGCAGTGGGGTAATACAAGCCTGGCCAGCAACAGCTCTGCTTTCATAAAGCAATGTGAGGCTGCTTCCCGTAGTGGAAGAGAAGCTGGTTTCCTCATTTCTGCTGCATCTGTTAGCCTCACCATAGGGAGCACAGGTGGGGAAGCCCAGAGGCTTCCCCGTGAAGCAGGGACTGTGCATTGGGCCAGGCAGTGCTGGCAAAAGCCCCTCTCCTCCTTCCCTCAGTCAACTCCAAATATATGCAGTCAGCTCAGGTTCAGGGCTGTCATGGATTTGGGTAAATATAATAGCTTTAATGACTCATACTTTTAACATGACTGATAGAAGTGACATTCACCTCYCAGATTTCACCCAAAAAAGCTAGCACGTAGCCAGCTTCTCAGCACTTACCACCTAGCCTGTTCTCTTGTATGTAGCCACAGGAATAAATCAGCAAAGGTGGACAGTGTGCTATGGCCCTGGCTCAGCCAGCAGAATTTAGGTAAATTGATCATCTGGGCTCAGCAGTATTACACTTCTTTCCATTGGCGTCTTAGGTATTCGCAGTGGCAGATGTGGCTTAATTTTGCTCAGTGAAGTAACAGATATATTGAAAGGGTGAGTAGGCAGATGCTTACCTGGTATAAATTGATGTGGCTTCATTAACTTCAGCGAGACCATGCTGATTTAGAGCCGCAGAGGAGCTGGCTCTGTGAAGCAGTGAAATTTATAAATGACTGCATAATGTGCTAGAAAGTCAAGTCAGGCCAACCTCTGTGCTATGACATTTCTTCTGAAACTCACTTTAATAAGGTAATATTTTCTTCCAGTTCCATAAATGCAAATCAGCTGAACTACACTTCACATACTTTCTCATTTAATTAGAAACTCTTGCTTCAACTATATTGCAACTGCAGGTGAATGTGAATTATTTTAACTATTTTTCATTTTAATTATCTTGATTAGCTTTTCCTTCTTTGTAATTTTAGTAAATCTCATTTCAGAATTGTCCTTTAATTTAAGACAATAAATAAACTTTTATTTAGCAAGCTGTGGAAACTAGGGGATATGATGCAAAGAAGATTTGACTCATTAAGCATTAATGTTACTAATACTCTTACACTAATTACTCATTAAGATGATTGTCTTGACAGAAAAGTAGACTTCACTTCTCGTGAATGATCACATTTATTTGCATATGCCATGAAAAGATAGAAACAGCAAAGCTTAACAAAGTTAATGCTAAAATATTTTGGAGGACATAACGCACTGAATTTCTCACCACTAGATATATTTTAAGACTCTCCTGAGTCTTAGCTAGAAATCTCCAGATTTTCCTCTCAGCACTTTTGGAGGAAGTGATATCTGTTCCTTCATAGGCTCTTCGTCTTTTGACAAAAGGAGGCAGATATGAAAGAAGGTGAGGGGGAACATGTAATTTCCTTTTTTAGTCTCCTGAAAATCATCATAAACTATTTCTAATCTTAAACAGAGAAGCTAGAGGGGTGTTAGTACGTCCACTAAGGACTTTGGTTTTGGTAATGTATATTATATGCGCAGAAGTGTGTCTCATTTTAAAAATATATGGATTTCTTAGGAAATGTTCAAAGATAGGAAAGATCAAGTCTAAAGTCAGCCTATGCCTCATTCTCGCAGCTTTTTAAGTAATTCAGGAGGAAAGTTAAGGAATGACCTGACCATGGAATCTCCAGTCTCCAACTATCACTACCAAAATACGTGATAGAGGATGCAAGTGGAATTTAGGTCTACCTAAAACTGCACTCCTAACTCCTGCTAGCTGCCATAGTGTCTGAGGGTACCTGTATTTCACAGATACTCTCCCTGTTTGGCATTGAAGTTCTCAGCAGCCTGTAGTTGTGCATCCTTCTTCATGGTTGTTTCAGTCTTGGCAAGGAAAGCGTGCCTAGCGTGCATCTTGGCCCAACTGATGTTTGCAGTAAATGTACTTCTCTGTACAAGAGCCTCAAGGACATAATCCAATGGGAAGTCTAAGAATGATGGATGGAAGTACCCAGGATTTGGCTCTACTGAATGCAGGGAGATTCTTGTTGCTTCCATTTAATTAAAGGTGGAATGATTGCCTTTTATGTGATAGGCAAGGAAGTAGTGCATCTGCCTGGGAAGCGATGGACCAAAGGTCAGTGTGACCATCCTTTGCTAGGAAGATGCCCTAAGTACGAGGCTAGCTTTGAGTAGTGGCTGGTGATGGGTAGCACCCTTCACCCTGTTCCCAAAACTGTGCTGTTGTGCAGGAAACAATTCAAGAATTGAGAGGCTGGAGAGAGAACAGAATAGAAAATAAAGGTCTCCTAACCTTTGTTAGACAGACCTTCTGGAAAGAAGGTGAGCTCCTCTTGTGCCTGAGGATGGATTTAAAGTAGAACCTTCAGCTTCTCGTGTGGGTGCTCTGACCATGAGCTGACTTAAAGGGCAGTAACCACTAATTTTACATCTTTAAAAGAAGACTGAATAGGTTTTCCCCCAAAAAGGCACTGACTTTACAGGATGTTTCTGTCTTGGTGGTGTTGTAATGGATCCTCAGAAGCCAAAGATGACTAATTCCCARGTAAGTGTTGCAGATGTGGCTTTGTCCTAGCCATTTCCTACTGCTTAGCTGTGCTGTGTGTACAGGCAGTGCTGCATCTTCTCAGGAGCAAGRTCTATCCCTAACCCCTGCATAGAGAGGCTAAGGCATCTCAGTTCTGGAATTCACTCTGGAAAGGAACAGGTTTTGCAAATTTTTCTTTGCTTAAATAGGGATGAGTTTTCTGAAGGATAGGTCAAAGGCTGTAATCTGAAGTTGGTCAATTTTCTTTTACAAATAAAGCACCGCTGTTTTCTGTGAGGACAAGTACCTGGTAGAACCAAGTTATATGGTGCTGTAGTGGGCTCTGTGGGGACAGTAGTCCTTTAAGTGTCAGAGGTGTTCCTCGATAATCTATCTGAAATAGTATGCTGTGGGTGGTAAGTTTTTGACCTCTGCTGAAACCTCATATCAGACCTACCATGGAAGTGTTTATTGGTTTCTGCATTTATGCTGCCAGTCTTTGGGAATTGAGGTTCTTGGCCTTCAATACACAAAGAGCAAATCAGAAACACATTCTCATGTAGAGTTGTGTAAGGTCCTATCCACRCAGTGCTGCCTATTGTGTCAGGGAGGCACAGCTGAAGTCAAACAGTGGACCTAGGCTTCATCCAGTCTCCTTTGAATCTATTTTTCACTCTTGTTGTGTAGCCCTGGCCTCTTTTAGGACTTYAAACTGGTTCTCTGATGCAAGGTAAGGATGATGTGGTATAAGCATTTTGAAGCTCTAATCTAGCTGTGAAAAGTGTGCCTGAAAATCCTGTGCCTCATTTTAGGGACATAGTGAGACAGCCATGATGCAGAAGGAAATTCTGATCCAGTATACATTGCAGGAGTATCTCTAGAAGAGCTTTTTCTTAAAGATCAAGAGACTTTGGAAAACCAGCTTGGTAAGAACAGGTTGTTTGGCACAGTTCAGGACTGGAAGTAGCGCTAACATTCGTATGTGAAGTGTTTTTGTTTAGTAGCTGGTATTTAAGTCATTTTTAGTTCTAACTTGGTATGACTYTGTTCAGAATGCCAGATATCCCATACATATGTGAAAGTTGTATTTCAAAAAACTGCTTTTAATTTGCTTTCTATTTTTATAGAAYAAGTTAGTGCAATTAACAAAACTTGCAAACTGGCATTGGTATAAAACATGAAAGTCAAWTTTTTTTTCCATATCAAATATTCAAACCCTTTTTATCCCATGCTCAAAAAACACCTAACTTCAGATTGCTGAAACTGACAGCCAGTTCTGGAAGAAGTATGCATGTCTTCTACCCTTTCTCTCAGCACTGGCTGATGCTGAAAACAATACCAGGCTATCCTGAGTATTTTCTGCCCCAGTGAGWCCACTTGTTTTCCCGCCCGTTGTTGCTGGAACCAATGTGCACACAGTGGTACTCAACATTTAGAAGGCCCAGTATGTGTGACTGATCCCAAAGCTATGTGGGGCCAAGCTGGCATCTAGTCTGTCTTCTTTGCGTAACAACTTACTGTTTTAAAAAGTGCTTACAGTGCCAGTGTTGTGTTTTATAGCCTATCAATATTTACTTCAACTTGAAGTTTGTAAGAAGAGAATTTTGAGTTGAGCCTCTAAGGATTCATGATGTCAGGCAGTCTTTCACTCGTTTTCACAAAGCTTCGCACTGGCAAACAAAGATTTGAGACCAACAGTACACACGCAGCTGCAGAGGAGAGAAGATCTCAGGGACAGCAATATAAGAAATGGTGAAAATGAGAGAAATTAATTGCAACAGAGCTGATTTTATGCTCACACCGATGCACATTAATGTTCTTGGGAATAAGTCAGTATGCAGAAAAGAGATCCTCTGAGGAAAAGGTGACTTCTAGCATTGTAGAAGGAGGTAGGGAAGCTTCTAAGAGGTTCTTGCAGCAGAGTGCGTGACCCTGTTAAGTGCTCAGGGTGGTGGCTGGCCCTGCACTCCTGGGAAATGGCTAAAAGGCATGGGCTGCAAAGGCAGGGTTAAATCAAGTCCCTGGGAAGGAAGCACAGGGAGGGTATGYTTCTCCAAAATTAACCTTCTGTGCAGATGGGAATTTCCCCTTTGGAGAGGAGGATTTTCTCCTTGGTCCTCAAGTGTTTAAGAGCACAGCTGAGATGCCCCAGCTCTTAGGCTGTTAGCTTCCTACATCAAACAGCTTGGATCACATGTTGGTTTTGCCTTTGACTTTAATGCTTGTCTGAGATCTTTTAAAAAAACAAACTGACCTTGGTTTCTGTGGAAGGATGGTGAGAGCAACCGAAATCCTAATTAGAAATATTAATTACTGGTTTGTATTGTTACCTGTTCTCCCTGCTTCTCCTTGTCTCTTAGTTCTCCCTGCTTTGGCCTTGCTTCTGCTGTTCTTTTGTTTTTCCACCTCTTCCTGCCACCTGCACCCTCCATCCCTGCAGTGAGAAGCTGGTTGGAAGGAGCGCTTGGACTGTTAGCTGGCAGCCCAATCTCCTTTCCTCCCTGCACCCTCCTTTTCTGTTTCTGCTCTCATTTTGAACAAGCTACCCACTGAGAAGGTGGGAGCAAGGCTGAGGAGCAGCATGCTTTTATTAAAAACATCTCTGCTTGTGAGGTGGCACTCTTATTTTCATGTTTGGCCTGCTATGATGAATTATTTTCAGAGCCATGATGCAGCTTTCCTGCTGTTCCTGTGGGCTACTGTCACAAACAGGCTGGCTACACTAGGAGTCCTCATGGTAATGTTGTTTAAGATAACTGCTACATTACTTTCTCAGAAAAATGATTGAAATGTAGGTTGTACTGTCTTGTGCTCCTTGTGGTTCCCTAAGKCTCTACTCTTCCTAAAGTTGTGTTAAATCTAGACTGTAGGTGGGAAAGAAGCAAAAAGCCCATGAATACCCATGTGCTGTTGATACGTTCAGCTCTACCTACGCTGGGAAACTGTACTGGTTTTGCTGTGAGTTTCATTCTGGGTTAGTGTCTCAGCTTGTCATTAACTTCATCAGCTGGAAAGGAAACTTTAGCCCCTGACACACTCGCTTTGGGGAAGTCTGTATCTGACAAGTTGGGTCCATCCAGCTATAAATATTAACAGCTGCCAAATGTCAAGTTTAAAGCTTTCTGTAGAGCTGGCCAAGGCACCAATTACTTGCATTTTAGCTAGAGCTGCACACTGACTATGGCTACATTAGCTTTAGTGGAGATTATTTAGAGGCTCAGTAACTTAAAAGCAGAAATCACTTACATTCATATTGGATATTACAGATTCAGGAGAGTTGCCCATAAAAACACTTAGCTTCCTGTAACAAAAGGACTCCTAGCCAAGCAAGTAAAATGTTAATGAGACAGCAAGCACTCATTTTGGTGTCTGTAGCCTTTCCCTCCAAGGTTTTGCTGCTTCATACTGAGGTTCATTAGAGTGGAAATTGTTGACTTTAAAAAAGAAACACCAGCTAAATTGCTAGGGTGTAGAATTTCCTTTCAGATCATAATTATAGGTGATCAACGGAGTGTGTAATTAGTAAGTTGGGTGAAGGATATTTCCAGAACAATCAGCAGCAATTTCCTCCCTGCTGTTCCTTTCTCTGTGCCGAGGACCTTTTGTCTGCTTTGGTAGATGTGGCTTGCTTAAGCCCCTAAAACACAAGAATCAAATCTTATGTGGTAGAGTGACAAAGTACTCTGTAATTTTTATTTTTTTGTCTCCACTGTAATAGGTCTTACTGATTTTTCTTTCTTTTCTCTTCCTCCCCCCCCCCCCCACCGCAGTGTTTCCAGCACTTGAGTGAAAATAGTTGTCCAGAGGCAGATAAGACAAGCTTGTTTCTGGCCTCCCTTGGCCAAACCTGTGAGACTCTGGAGAGAGGATCTGCAGTTGCACAGCAAAAATGTGAGAAGCTGTCACTGTTTTCAGATATCATAGGAATGCCTGCGCTGTTTCTTGATGCTATGAATAATTCATGGCTTAATTCAACAGATCTGTCCAGCAGGTTGGTTAAAAATACCCAGGTAAACTGAGTGCTTTCAACCGTAAACAATCTGGCTCAGAAACTTAAACTTATTTCATTCCAGAATAAAAGCCAAATATTTCTTTACAGACATCTTTGGTTCTACAGGGTTGTTTTTATTCTTTTTCGAGTCTGTCATCTTTCTTTTCATAGTTGTTTGGTTAGAAGAACTAACGTTTCCTATAATCAGGATGGGTCAAAGCTTTTGAATAAGCATTTCTCCCTCCCTCTGTCCTTCAGTCTGAGCAGCTAACAGGCACACAGCCAGGGTATATATGGCTTTGCAGGGTCCCTGATGAGTAGTGATCTCCCTGGTCATTGCCAGTGGAGCAGCGCTGTGAGGACGGCAGCCATGAAGTTGCAGCTGGCCTCCAAACCAAAGACCTCGGCCACCAGTGTATTTCCTGGGCTTGATACTCGAGCATAAAGACCTTTGCTGCCATCTGGGGCTGGGACTGTGGCTGCCTCCTGCCTGGCCTCCCTGCTTTGACAGCAGTCACTGCTTATTGCACACAGGATGCTTCCAGTGATCCTTCCACTTTCAGAAGCTTCCAGTCATTGATACACTTGGGGGGGGGGGGAAGGGGGTTTCAGTCAGTCGCTTCCACCAATCAACCCCTGATCAGAGGGTATCAAGACTTGCTATTTAGTATTGGCAGACTCTCACAATATGCTCTCATAAACCTCCAGTTTCCCATATTGCTACATTTCATGAAAACTGAATGCTTCAGTTCTAGGTTACTTGACTTTTGTAGTGCACAGAAACACATAATTGGCTTGAAAAATTTCTCTGGCCTTGCAGGAGTGCAATGTCCAAAACCAAGCACCTTTAACAGGGCAACATTCTCAAATAGGCAAGTTTTAAATGCTGGGTTTTTTAGAGGGAAATTTCAACTTAGTCTTAACTATCAGGCTGTTGTCTTCTGTGAGGTTTCTCTCAGAAATGGCTTTTGTCTACTTTAAACATAGAAAAAGTTCATAGAAAGTGGTTTGCTCTGCTAATCAAGGCTGAGTGGCAAGTCACAGTAGAAAGGTGAACGTGAAGGCTTTTAATTTTGTAAATCTATTTGAATACAATGGCTGAAATGTAGTTTCAGTACCAATGGACATGAGGAGGGGAAAAATCTTTAATCTAACTCTGTGGATGTGTCATTATTTGCATAGTCCTGTGTGTAGGTTATGGGAAGAGAGGAACAGCAGTATTCATACCTATTCCACTCACAGCAGATACCTGGTACCCTGTGCTCAGATGAACCACTGGTTGCTAATGGATATAATGATGAGTTTACCCTCAAGTCTCAGAACAGCAAGAAAGAAGCAATTTGAGCACAGCTGTTCTCCTATGTAGCAGCACTATCCAGCTGCAAATGTGAACATGCTGTACTGGAAGCGAATCCTCTGACAGAGCTAGTTGGGATTTTTCTTTTCAAACACTTGTTCAATAAAATAAAATTCCATAGGAAACGCATGTTCCTTCCTTACAAAGGCATTTCTTGGGCTTTTGTTGAAAATCTAAATGCCACAAAAATGTGAAAATTTTAGATTTGATGGGAAGTTGAGGATTTTGTGTGAAGATGTTTGGTTTTTGTCATTGAAGGCATTCAATGCAGTCATGAACTTTGAAGAAAACATGAATATATCAAAATTTTCATTGGCATAATAACTTGGAGGGGGAGGAAAGGAGAGAATGTGTACTTTGCCTTACACAAAATGTGTCAGAAGTATAAAGATCACAGTGGATGACCAAACAGGAAAGTTGGGACTACGTGCCCACCTTGTGGGGCTTCCAGGGGGGAGAGTTTGAATGGCTTTAAAGGGCACTTTACTTATTCACAACCAGCATGCTACATGAGAAATGAAAACAGCTACATGAGTTATTTTAGCAAAGCTTTGCTTGATTCAAATTCAATTCCTATCATTTGAAAAGTAGGACTTATTAATTCTAACCACTTCAAAGCTTTAATCAAATGATGTGTTTACTCAGTGACTGGCACTGCTGCTAGATATGGGTATTTTTGTTTTCTTGGGGTTTTTGTTTATTTACATTAATAACTAAAACTGCAAATTTGGGACATGGCTGACTCAGCAGCATAAATTATATATGTATCAGCAACTGATCTCTTCGTGCAACATGATCATGAATAGTGTTTTCCAGTTCTAAATTCACTCATTTGCTGTGACACTTTGAATCAAAATTTCTTCTTCTCCCTGGAAGTATGTGTTACCTGTTTGCTTTGAGCTAAAACTTGAGCACCTTTGTGACAGGAACAGGGCTCAAATGCATTTGTGATTCCCTTCTAGAGCCCATGGGAAATGTGAATGCTCCAGAAGATGAGACCAGAGTGTGTTACTTAACCTTCAGTTAAGTATTGAGACTGAGGGGGCTACTGAAGTAACACATTCAACACCATGGGACAAGCTGAAATGACACTCCGGTTTTTTTTTGGATCAGAAATTGCCAGGTTAAGACTTGAGTTGAACAAAGTCTTTGAACTGTGACCAGCACTTGGAGTAAATGCCCAATCATCCTATCACAGCTGAAAACCCAAGCTCTAGCAAACAGCTCCTGTGCAAGTGAATGCTGCTACAGTATTAGTATCAGGGTCTCTGGAGATATAAGTTTTGTTTCTTGTATTGTCCTGGGCTTGATTTATGGCCTTGGATGAGGTGCATGATCTCAAAAGCAGAGAGAGGTTGCAGGTGATCACTCTTACAAGGATTCTTGCTAGAAGATTTCTTACTAAGTTTCACTCCTCCCATTTTTGGCTCTGACATCAGTCACCACTTCTAGTAGATGACCTGATCTCCAAACCAGGATGTTGAAGGTCCCCTCCCAGGACTAAGCTGGATTTAAGATAAAGGCTGATGGGCTAAMGCAATGCAAATTTACCGTAGTTTATAAACTACAATCTGCCCTATGCTCTTGGCGGTTGAGTTCYTGCAGATTAGGGAGTATGCAAGGCTTGCTTAGTAGCATTAAGGTCCAGAGAAGTGAGAARGTAAATGCTTTTGTGCCCCACTTTTGGAAACTGCTATTCCAGCAGATCTCAAAGTCAGCTTAGAGGGCTGGTGGATTTTTAAACAGCTCTTCTGTGAATACATGTCTAYTATAAGCAGTTCTGTGTCTCAATCTGGAAATGTCTTCCTCTTTTAATGAAAAGAAGTGGTCATTTTAATTGCCTGAAACAAGTGTTATCCCTCCTGCCTCTTCTGCTTCTGGTGATATAGCGCACACAGAATGTATTGCTTCCTATAAATACAGTTGCTCTGTCTTGTTTGCAATGAAGAGCTGAGAGCTTCCAGAGTCTCACCGGGCTTGCAGCGGGCCAGGACTGCAGGCAAGATGGGCGATGGACGCCCTCTGTTGTTGGAAAAAGAGAGAATCTGCAGCACAGCTAACTGTTTCTTCTTTCTGTCCTTGCTTTGATTTCTGTCCCCTCACCCCCTCATCACTCCCCCTTCGGTTTTAATTTTTACCTTTTCCTGCAGTTGCTGACTGCTACCCCACAGCTAACAGATGGCCTGCTTCATCTGGCCACCAGAGGATCTGTGCTGCCAAGCAAATTCTTGTCACAAGCGGTCAGCAAGGCATGGCTGCTTGTCCCTGCTGTCCTCGCCAAAGCAGGAAGCAGAAAATCAGCCATGCAAATCCTTGTGCATTTTTATTTCCAGCATCGGTGCACACTGATGGAGCTCCAGATGGCTGGGGCACAAGTCCTCTGGCTTGCCAGCACCAAAAGGGCAGCATTGCCACCTGCTCTGTGAAACACAGGTTGATCATAAATTCTGCTCTGCAGAGATTGCCCTTTATGCAATATATAGTATGATAATGACCTTGTACATTCTTTTCTCATCAAACATTATGTAGTTTACTAGTTTCATTGCAGATGGCAGTTTATTTTTCTCCCACCCTTGCAGCTTATACGTAGAAAGCTTTTTAGCAGCTTCAAATTGTGAAGCCTCACCTGCTTCTATTTTCATTCTGAACACAAAGCCTTGCAGTTAATCAGTATTATCTGATCCTGATGCATCCCAGACAATGAAATGATGGGCTGTTGGGGCATTAGAAGAAGCCTCCCTGGGCTGCTGGATGCAGAATTTATAGTTTAACCTTTTGGAAAAATGAAGAAATGTCTCATCTAAAATGATAGCAATGTATATGTGAGAATTCAGCTATTTGAGCTACTTAACCAACCCTACTTTTGAGAATTTTTTTTGTTCACGTTTAAAAATCTGAAGCTGCAAGAACCTGTATTCCTGTAAATGAGAGTGCTTTCACCATGC
>NW_028185040.1:2088848-2130367 GCF_003343005.1 Rhea americana | reverse complement strand
CATGTGGATTCCAGTCTGTCACTCGGCGATTTGCTCTCTTGCTGCATTACATACACCTTCTGTTAATAGCAGCTCTTTCCACATCTCAACTGCCAAAGAATAACCTTTCTGTGTTGTCAGCTTTGCCTGGTGGGATTGAATGGTCAATCTGCTAGCTAGGAAATGGCATAGATAATCAAGAAGGTTATTATTTGAGTTTGTTACAGGACTGACATAAGGAACAATCTGTCACTTTGAGGGAGTTTTTTTGGACTGTTGATTTGGTGCTGTGCATGCTCTGAGGCAGTAGTAAGGACAAAGAGCAGGACTGTGTGCTACTTGTCCAGCTTTTGGACTGAGAAAGTGCTAGTAGTCACAACGTATTGATGGAGAACTAAACTGAAGCCACAAGGCAATTTATCCAAAAGTCTTACAGGGAGCCTCTGAGCCAGGAAGTGAAGTTCAGACCGTTAAGTCTTAATCTGGTGTCTCAGACAAAAGCTCATCATTTCTTTGGAAAGCAAAATACATTGCAGTCTCAAGAAACATGGGAGAGGTGGTGCAATTCCTTGGAAACAGACCCCAAACTGAACACTGTTTAGAAATGCTGGAGAGAGGGAATGTGGCCCCAGAAAGTACAGTAGTGTCAGGATGAGATGTCCAACTTGATGTCTCTGACTACTTTGCCCTGAGGTGGGCTTTACCAAGCAGTGTGGACACAGCCCTCCTCTGCCTGGCTGGCAGTGCAGCCCGGTGTGTTGTTCTGGGAAACTTAAGTGAGCAACGCAATGCAATGCAGCCCATTTCTTTCCTTCCTACCAGGTTTATCCCTGTCTGATCTCTGCACAGCCTCACTCAGAGGGTCACGAGAAATGTGTGCAAACTCAGTGCCTCAGTAGAAAGGTGTCCAGACAGCCTGTACTGCTATTGCAACAGGTTAAYGTTATGTTCCTTTGCTGCAATAACTTTACAGGAATGCTTGTACAGCTGTTTGTTTTATTGTAGTTCTTGCCCTCAAAGGAAGCTGTCAGGAGCTGCAAAACCACTTTCCTTCTGCTTTATCTACTATAAAGCCAGCCCTTGGAACTGATTTGCTCCTGGAGACTCCAGGCAGCAGTATTTGGGCTGAGACTAGCTCCTGTTGTGCACTCATCCTGCTAGCCCTGTGACATCTCTGACACAGCAGAATGTAGGCAATACATATCAAGGTCCTCATTCACAGGCACAGAAGAACAGGTAATTTTCATAAATTGCTCTTGTGGTGCTTCAGCTCATTTGCTGAGAGCTCTTAGCTAAGCAGACAGATATTTAGAGTGAAAAGCAGGAGAGGAGAGATGCTATTTTCTGCAGGGAATACGATCATCCAATTCCACAGTTTTACAGGTGGGTGGTCAAAACTGGGTTTTTGTACATCTTAGAGAGCATCCCCATGACACCTGCTCCCCACAGACCCACCAGCATCACTGTCTGCTGGGCGTGTAAAAGTAGATGCTAGCATTCTCTGCCTTCCCAGGCTGTGAAGTAAACTACATAACTGCTTCAGTGTTAAAGTCTGAATGCGTGATGTACCAGCAAACAAACCTCACAGCTTTGCAGAGCAAGATTTCTATCACTAAATCCTCTTGTGTGAAATAACAGCCTAGCAACTGCACAGAACTGCAGTTTGGTACTGCAGGTACCAAACTGGCTCATGCTGTAGCAAAGACATGCATGAGACCGTACTCCACACTGCATTTCCATGTGGTTGGTATAAGGATACATGCAGTACATGTTACTCAGCACAGGGAGCAATTGGGAATGCTGGCTCTTGTCCAGCAAGCAGATATACTTCCCCAAGGAGGCAACATCTCCCAGCAGGGTAGTAGTTGGTTCCCAGCATGTGAATTCATGCAGTGCAAGTAGTGCAGCTCCTCTTGAAAGATTTAGGATGCTCAGTGTAAGTTATTTTGCCTTTGTTARCGGGCTGACAGAGTGGCATTGAACAACTGGCATCCCTCCATCTCTCATGCAATTTATGGGCAGATAAATAAAGCCTTTAGGATTCTTTTTCTTTCTGTCAACCTTTGTAGTACTGTAATTTCTCCATTCAAAAATCAAATGCCTTTTATTTGAATTCTRTGTGGCAGGCATTATTCCAAAATAGCTTAAATGCCTGTACAAAGGCAAATGAACAGGCAGGTGGCATGTAAATACTGAAGGGAGTTACTCTGCTATGAAACCTTTCACTGTGATCCTGCAAGGACTTGAGGGYTTACTGTCCAGTGCAGGTAGGCATGAATCAAGAAATTCCTGGTCCCACACATTGAGAAGAGTTGCACTTATGCTTCCTTTCATTCAGTAACTGGGCAAAAATTTTAAGGTAGAGACACAGAAAATCCATTTCTTATGAAGAAACTTCATGGAAATTTTGTCTAAATCAATTCCTGTTAATGTTTGAAATATTAGTCTTGGTTCTCGTGTAATGCTCTGGAAGTGTAGTTCTTCTAAAGACACTGGATGAGTACAGAAGTTGCACTGATGAAGGGGCAACCTGATTCCCATGCTAGTCCTCTGTGCATTACAAAGCATGGGGAAGCTGATGCTTTCACAGCACAGCACGTTAACAAAGATGGGAACTTGGGGAAGTTGCTGGAGTCTTCCTGCCTTTGCATTTGTTTTGCAGCTTCACAGACTTAGTCTATCACCTTCAGGTAGAAGGGTGCAGCTTTGAAATCTACTTGGTAGATTGGAAGAGGACCACCTTGATCTTTCTCTTCTCTCTGTTCAGCTGATATGTTGCTGTTCTACAACACACCTCTGAATCTCTTCGTTCCTTGGCCTGATCTTGCATTCCTAGCAGCATCTTTAATTCTGTATGTGGCCTAACTCTGACCTTCCCACTGAGGAAGCTGGTCTGCAGGCTACCTGTTAGCTTTGCATGCAAACATTTGCTTTATTTTCTGTTCCAGAGCTGCTGCACGCTACTGCGTACCATCCCAAATGGGCAGAAGGAGAACTTCTCCACTGCTCTTCCTGGGAAGACAAGTCTTCCCAGGATGAACTGGGAGAAGAAGTAAGATCTGATGCTATTCTGCAGGTCTTTTGTACCTCTCTTATTGCTAACTGAAACAGCACAAGACACTTGGGTGGGGAACCAAGTTGTCCATGCTTGCTGCTTTAAACAGCTATGTCCTGCAATCTGATGAAATTAGATTGTTTCTTTTGCCTTTCCCCTAATGCTACTAACTGACTTTATTCAGGTTTGGCCTCTTGCTGTAACAGTCTCCTTCGGTATTGCACTCTTCCAAATACTTTGGGAATGGTTCCCAGGGAGCAGTTGTGTTATGTTGCTCTTAGCAGCAGGTATGCACTTTCAGATGTATTTCCCTTACGAGCTGCTTCAGGCTGTGTTAAGACAGTGACAAAGACGATGCAAAGAGAATATGTGTCTGTCTTAGGAAGAGTAAGGAGCATTGCCCATGCTTCCCAAATCTTTTTGCTTGGCTACAAGGGAAAGCTTTTAATAAAAATTCATGGTARAACTCCTACTGACTTCATCTAAGTATTCAGCGGGATAACTGTCTTTGGAACTTACTAGGAAAGAAAGAAAACACCTAGGCTAGACTGTATTATGGAATAAAACTAAAGCCGCCTACAAAATGGTGAACAGAGCCTGCAGTAAAGGTCTTAAGATAGATTTCCATTTCAGTCAAATAAAATTTTATTAGGGGGAACTCGGCATGATGCCTGTGGCATTATTTCTGATTACTGTTTAGCAAATAGAAACATCTTTCTTTTACTATCTCCTTGAATTTTTTTTTCCTATTACTTCATCCCAGCAAGATAAAAGATATTTAAATGTATACATAAGAGGATTTAATTTGGTAGCTATAAGCTTGAATTTTATTTTCTCTTTGCAGATGCTCTAAAACAGCAGCTGTATTTTCTCTGAAATTAGGYTTTTGAGCACTTCTGTGTGCAGAACAGGAGATGGAGCTATTTCCTAGCACTAAACCRAAGTATTCTGCAGCTTAATTAAGCTTTAGAAATAGCTTTGTATTTTCTTTGCTCCAGTTTTTCTGATAGCATGATTGCAGTCCCTTTTAAGTCCCTCTCTTCCCCTGAAAATAACCTCTTATGCTCAGTAGTAGCTGTCAGGTTGGCAATATTTTATTCCCAGTCTAGGATTAATGGAATCAGTAAGCAGTAATCCTTTGCTTATGTTGTTGGGGTAAGCAGCTCTTGGAAGTGAGGGCTGCTTGTTTTGAGGTGACAAAGGTTACTTGTAAGACTTGCCATCGAGTGTCCATTTCAATCACCAAACAAAAGATGAATTAGCCTTTGCAATTCTTCTGTTTTATCCCTGTTCTCCTATTCTGCAAGGGCATGCATTTATTCTCAAATGTAATTGAGTTCTTGTTTGGTCTCCTAAGAAAAGCTCGTGCGGTCATGTTCCGTGTGTACATGCGTGTATGTCTGTCAGACTATTGCAATTAACTTTTGAACGGCTGGTCAATTCTGGTGGCATTTGGYRGAGGGGCAGAGGTCTTAAAAACAAYTACATTCCTGCAAGCAGTGTAGAAGCTGACAGCTGGGTAATGGAGAAAAACCCTGTCAGACACCCATACGGACACGGGGGGAAGCTGACAGTGTTGAACCTTTACCAAATATGAGAAAATCCTCTTGGACACCAACCTTCTGGAATGGGGGCTTCATTAGTTTTGTTGCTTCTGGAATGCATTTTGTTTGGTTTTCACTCATGGAGGTCTAAAAAACGTGAAGTAAATGTGTTTTATTTTTGAGCTGAGTGTTGCATGGTGGGTTTGGGAGGAAAATTGAAGCAGAATCAATGGCTGTTTTTTCCTGGAAGATGTACCATGGAAAGAAATATTCTCTACTAGTAGAAGTAGAAACGGTAGGCTAAAAAGAAAAAGTTGTTGCCAGACAGCCTTAGAAGTAGGAATGYCCTAGAAGCCAGAGCTGTTATTAACATATAGCTCTGCTAATCAAGGCTGAGTGGTTGTCCAGAGAGGTTGTGGAGTCTCCTTCTCTGGAGATCTTCAAGGCCCGCCTGGATGCAGCCCTGTCTAACATGCTCTAGGTGACCCTGCTGAGCAGGGGGGTTGGACTAGATGATCTCTAGAGGTCCCTTCCAAGCTTACCCATTCTATGACTCTTTTTAAGGCAAAGGTGTTTCTTAATGTTGTACTGTTATCTTAACTGTCATATGGCAAATGACACTGTCCCTGCTGTAAGCATGCTTCTGCTCAGTAATGTAAAGAGCTGTAGGTTTGTAAAATTTGATCTAGCTAAAAAAATCCTCAAGATTGGCTGGTTTCTCCATTCCCTGGAAAGAACAGTTTTGGGCAGTAACGAGTCCTGCCTTCCCTCCCTGGCGAGCKGAGCTGGGAGATGAGAAAGTGGGTATTAGTCTTTCAAATGGTGGTATGGTAGAGTAGAAAGTAGAAAAAGTCAGTTYGAAGTAATTCATCTTTTACCATTTGTGAAAAATATCATTTGTTGCTCTTTGCTCTTTCCATGTTGTCACCTCATCTCTGGCATCGCAGAGAGCTGTGTTCATTTGGATCTGTCTTCCCTTTTTCCCAGTTAACACAGAGCTATGTCCCAGCCCTCTGTTTCATATAGGTTGCCTGACTGGCCTTTGCTCACAGCCGTCATCCTGAACCGTTCTCTAATCTATTTTCTGCCATTGATTTATGCTGGCTAAAATACTCCAAATGTTTGACAAATGCAACAGAATAGTACACGTCTCATCCAGTATAATAAGAAACTGTCTTTTCGCATCCCATGAACTACAGTCTCATTAAATTAAGGACCAGTCTACAAATATTACTAGACACGTTCTGATTTAATTTGTGATGGAGAAATAGAATATTTTTGTTTGGAGCTTGGCACCGTGTAGGTTTTTCCAAAATACTGACATAACATAACTAGATCAATATTTGTTTATCCAAATGTCTGTTTCATAACTGCTTAAAATGGATTTAACCAAAAATGCACCGTATACAGAGCAGATAGAAGGGCAAGATAGCTGAGGGAGATAGCATTAGGCTGGAAGAACTCTTGTGGATTTTGGGTTTAGTCCAATTTGCTGCCAGACTTCAATGTCCTCTCACTGTTTTCCTCTTTTGCTTATATTGTGTATTTGTACTGCAAATTTTCTTGGAGGAACTGTGTCTAAATAGTTTCCTTTATAAGGGAACTTACCCCTCTTCCTGTTTTTAAGTCCTAGGTGTTACCATATTTCAAGAGAATTGATAGGAGTGTATTATGGGGGGGAGGGGGGGGAAGGAGGTGAGCAGGTGCACCTGGACCAGACCTAGCTCCTTCCACACTAACACCTGATTCAAATGTTAGGAGCTGCCCTGCCTCCACCAGCCACTGTGAGCCCATGACCCATCTTCTCCCTGGAGCAGCCTCCTCCCAAATGTCATTCTTGTCAGCCACCTTCCCAGTGGAAGCAAACACATTTTGGGAAAATTCAACAGGTAATTCAAAGAACTGACACGTCTAACTTGGTATAACATGTGAAAATATAGCAGGTAAAATCATATAGCAAATGATAAAGAGTATGTACTTTCAGATATTAAGTCACCTGTTTCTACAGATTTGGAGGGTAAAAGAATGTTAGCTACTTAAAATAGCTCAGAGGTTGTTGGTTATCCATGTCAGTGAAGGTCTTCAACATGCCTGCCCGCTCTATGAAAGCAATAAAATATTTCATTAAGARCAGTTGGCTTACTCTGCTGCTACTGTACTCTTGAGGAACAGGTTTGCATTGAAAACAGAGCTAAATAGCTATCACCAAACAAGATATTTSAGGAATAGGAGGCCTAGGAATTGCAACTGAGCTGGGTGTAACAGGTGTGGGGAAATTCACTTTCCCCAGTCCCCCTCACTCAAGTAGCCTGTAAATCCCAAGCTGCTTTCTCTACCYATTCTGGAGATGCCAAGGCAAAAATGAAGGAAATACTAATGGTCAGGGAAGATGTGGAGTTTCTGCTTCTAAATCTGAAAATAATTCACATCTGAACCTTTCTACAGCCAGAAGAGTTGACTTTGTAAGAAGTTTCAAATTGGAGAGTGTATAGTCATGTTACCAGTGGAAAACTTCCAACAAACCTAAAGGTTGGATTCACAATATTGTGGAAACTGAGTCCTAGAAGCTCCTTCATTTATGCATATGTCTCGTATATAGTCTTAGGCCAGACTCCAAGATCTAGTCAATGTCTCCTCCTGCCTACCAGAAAAAGGGAGATGAAAGTGTTTTTTTTTTTTTTTTTTTTTTTTTTTTTTTTTTTTTCCAAAGAGGCTGCCAGTCTTCTGAGGTAAAACCCCTTCCTTGACCCTTAGAGATGTCTAACTAAAGCCCTGAAGCTTGACACTTCATTAGAGATAGTCTTAACATGGCTGAAGAGTAAGAGTAATGCGGATTTCCTTGCCTAATGCAAGCCTCCCGTAAGAGCCAGGTTTGAGCAGGCTGATTCTTTAAAGCAGGACAGCATGTCTCCCTTACGTGATGGTAAATCTACTGCTACACCAAAAAGCCTTTAATGAGCAACTTAACCCCAGCCCAAAATGAAAGCCTTTTAGAAGTCGTTTCTCAAACCAAACTGATATTTTAAGTCTTGAAACAAATGGGACTAAACTGGAAAAGCATCATAGCTGCACTGGGACTGAATGGAAAATGTATGAGGTTGCCTTATGGACTGGAAAGCTTTTATTGCCCTGATGACTGAGAAATTAGTCTTTCAGGGTTGAATGTATCTAAGTGCCAGCATACAGCAATTTTAATTTTCTTGCTCTCTCAGCAAGGTCAGCAAGCCTTTCCTGCCATCAAAAATTTTCACCATGTGAAAGTATTGTTATGCAGTGATCAAGCAACTTCTTAATCTTCACTTCAATAAATTGAACAGGTTTAACTTCCTAATAGAACAGCACTTCTGTGGCACTCTTATTTCCTTCACATTGCCCTTTCTGCAGTGTGAACACAAGACCTGGATGAAATAGTCTGCAGAGACCAACTCACTTCCTTTCTTGTTGGAATGAGGTAGAGTAAGATATCATTGCTCAGAATATGGTATGGGTTTCTAGTTTATACATTTGAGTCATCCTATTTGTAATGAAAGATTTATTTAAAGAAGATATTATACAAAAAGGATTTTTGCTGGACAGGTATCCTCCTCAGAAGCAGGTCAGTGGAAAAAAAAGATGTAGCAAGGAAAGGAATAGCAAAAACTTTATATATATTAAAAAAGAAAATTGCATTTAAATGCTTGTTGCTTTTTTTTAACAACCAAATTGGAGCTATAACAAATTGAAGTGTTCCATACCAGCCTCTTAGAATAGCAGTTATGCTATATGGGATTTATTACTGCTTCCATGCTGCCTCAACAACAGGCAATGTTACTTAGATTATGATTCTTAAAATAAATGTTATGATATTTAACTTTTTCAGAAATGTTTACCATGAGTTGTGGGGGGGCTTTTTCCTCAAACAGAAATCAAGAGTTTTTACAGAATGTTTCAAGCAAACATTGTTATTTGGCTATTCTGTAGTGTTTTATAGGAGTCTTAGTAATAGAATAGCATCTAGTTCTTCCAAATGTATAAACTTGAGCTAACACTTCTTTTCGTATATTTTGATACCACACTGGATTTTTTTCTTTGTGTCACAGTGAAGGAAGAGGCTACTGTTTTTCCAGTAAGTTTCATTATTCAAATGTGAAATATATGTTCCAAGTCCGCCACTTGAATCAAACTACTTCCTCAGAAGACTTCTGTACTTCTTCCATCTTCTCATAAATCAAATCAGTCTATTTCCTCTTGTTTTTAATAACTTCCTCTCCTTTACAAATGGACTGTATTTTTACACTTATCTTACCCCCCTGCCCCCAAGAAAGGTTTCATAAAGTCTGTTTTATTGTCTCATCCTGGGGGTGGGGGGACAGCTGTTAGTGTAGGTAACATTATTTCTGGGCTGATAGTTATCTTCATGGCTTCTGCTGCTATTTGTCACAGCTGCAAGTATTTCATTAGTGAATGATTTTCCTTTTCTCTCCCAATTATTTGGGAACTGTCAGTTACCTGGAGAATGAATGCAGCAGGAAATCCACACTGTTTTCATCTAATTCAGTACTGTAATTTCCTCATCTGTATCTAGTACTGTTTAAAAAACAAAAAACACTAGTGTTCTCAAGCGTCGCTTTTATTCCTGTGACTAGCCTGAGAGGCTTTTCACTGCAGGATGATTTACTGCCTGGGTTACTGTGCTTTAATCTCAGCAGCTTTCACGGGGAGAGGCTCTGTGGCTTTGAGACTTGGAGGAGGTTGGAAGTCTGCAGAAATGGCTCTGGGAGGATACAGAAAAGGCCATGCAAATCCCTTTTCTCAGCATACGCTGGCAAATGAGGAGAGGCTTTGCAGAACTTGTTCTGAATTTATTCAGTGTTGAATTTTGAGTTAGCAGAGTTAGAATCGAGACTTCCTAGGTTTCCGGTTGAGCCAAAGTGAGGGAAAAGTGAACAAGGCTTCAGAGATTCAGAATCTTGCTCTGAATTTAACCTTAATATCCAGGTTTGGAACCCAAAATTACCCAGTGTTAATATTCTATGATGCCCAAAATGGCTCATCTCAAAACCAGTGACTAAATTCCCCCCACCCTCCCACCCCTGAAAACATGAAAAATATCTTTAAATTATGAGCTGATATACCCCAGAAAGACCTATGGTCAACTGGCTGGAGTTTTCCTGTTGCATATTAGTGTCAAAGGTAGCTGTTAATAGTTTTCAACATTGAATTTAGGTCTTTGTTTCCATGTTGGACCTGGTGTGCAGCAGCCCTGTCCCCTTTCAGAAGGGGCTGCACTTGAGCATCCACTGCAACACCCGTCCTTGTGTGGATGTCCTTCAGGGAGGTGAGCTGTCTTCTAAAYAGATGGCTGCTTTCCCCAGGTGCTCTGCAGAACAGCAATTTAGTTGAAATGAAACATAGGACATGTTCCTGAGTTGAGTTCATTTGAAGCTATTTGCATTTATTAATCCAATACTTGGCAAAATTGCTACTTTTTCCCCAATGCAGCATTTGACTAGTAATATTTCAAATTCTGATCTCTTGAAAAACTCCTAGTGTTGACTCTCATGCCTAATAAGTGAGGGGAGGGGCAGCAGAAGTATGCATAAGTCTTTCCCTCAGTGGATGCGTCAGTAGGATCTCTGGCTTCCAAAGGACCACCTATTTTCACAAAACTTGTGAGACTGTCTAAGCCTCCTACACCAGTCCCAAATATGGTTTAAATTGGTCATTGGATGTGGAGGAACAGCCAAAAGACAGAACAAACACATGCAGCCATGTGATGTTTCCTCAGGAGAGCAGGCCAAAGTGTAGGTGCTGTGCTGTTTGATTTCTAACTATGACACATTAGGAACATGTAAATAGAGTGAATAAACATAAACCTTAGATTCCCTCTACAAGCACTTAACAGATTAATAATACACCATATGATGAGCTAACAGATCAAGCTAGACTACAGCTAGCAGACAGGGAAGCAAATCTTAATGTTTGATTCTTCCTCTTGGAAGACTCTCTGAAAGCAGACTGATGTGCTCAGGGGAGAGTTACAGGAGCTGCGCTGACCTGCCCAAAACTCTGACTTCAGGTTCAGCTTAGCGAGCTCCCCTCTTTTCCCACCTAAATGAGACTTTTAGGAATTAGTAACTACGATACTACTGCAGGATTTGTGCTGCAGCAGAGTAACATGGCATTTTCAGGTCATAAATTATTTCCTTATGTTGAGTTATTGCAAATAAAGACCCAATCTATCCTTAATTATATGGGAAAGAAATCACTATTTGGGATCCACAAATGGGTCATGGTTTATCTTAAACAACTTGCAGTGTCACCAATTATGCTCGCTGGAATTGTCTTAATAGCAGATTGACTGTCTTGTTAAGTTGCTAATTAGTACATATTTGTATTAAAGGGACATGTTAGTGTTGCTTTCCATGTTTTTCCATGTTCTTAAGGCTTGAATGAAAATCTAAATGCTGTTTCTATAAAAAGAACCTTAATTAGGTTATACTGGAAGTGCTAATTAGTAAAGATTTGAAAATCTGTTTCCAAAGTATTATTTGCACTGCTCTTGTCCTCTCAAGTCACACAATCAAAGCATGTGATGATAATGACACCTCTTCATCAAGCGGGAGCCAGGTAGCAGATGGTATGTCGGGGTTTGAGCAGCAGCTCATTTTCTTTGAGTCATGCTATACCTCTGCTGTAAGGGTGTGAGGTGACACGCTTCTGCCTGTGAGGTGTAACCCTTGTGGAGAAACAGCTAATGGTTTATCTGAGTTTATTAACCAAACCGATCCTCCAGCTCCTGGCATGCAGTCATTGTTCTGGGAAGCGGTGTGCTCCACATCCTGTGCCAAGGGTGTATGAGGGTAGAGACCTGACTCTATGTATATCACACCAAAATAATGCACCAGAAAAACATAAAAAATTCAGGTAGTAAGCTGAGACATTGTGTACTGGAATTGCTTGAGCRTATAAGAATGCTGTACAGATCTGAAATCCAGCAGTCAAATGCAGAGTTGTGATCTTTGCTTGCCATCACCTTGGCTGAAGTGTGGCATTGGAGGTTAAGAGGTGCATCAAAAAAGCAGATCCAGAGCTTTTCTTATTCAGAGGAGTGACTTCTCTTCCCTATCCTTTCAAACATAGCAGCTCTGCCAGGGACTACTGGCTGTAGTGTTAAAATAGCTTTGGGTTATAAAGATAATTATTGTCCTTTCTCCTTCCTTAATAGCTGAAGCTCTGTGCTTCCTCCCTCAGCTGCCCTCTTATTCTAAAACAAATTTTGTTCAAGCCTGAATTCTGTTGGAATGAGATCTGCTTTTTTTTGAAAGTGGTGTAGTGGAGGCTCTGTCTCCTGGTTTCATCTTTCTGAAGATCTTACCAYAGTGCTGTTTCATGCTAGCCTTTTGCTTAATATTTGAACTCAAATTCTTTYTAAAAAAGATGAAAAAACCACTTGGCTCGTAACTTTGTGTGAGGGGAGAGCCTGGAACAACTATGCAAAAGCATGTGTGTGCGCACATATACAAATAAACAAGGTGTTCAGGGTTATATTCAACAGTCGGTTGAAATCATCTGGTGTGACTATCTTTGTTTTCTGCCAAATTTATTTTGTGCTAATAACACTAGCATTGGCCAACATTGTGACTTACATGGTGGAAAAAGGAGGGGGGAACTGCGACATGTCACTACTAGTGCTTTGTTTTGGTGGGCTTTTTTCCTCCTTCAAATAATGCTGCTCCTTGCTTGCAGACTGGGTGGGCTTTATGAGTGGAAATATGTTTGTGTTCTTCTTTTTCTGCCTCTTTCCCTAGACAGCTAGAGGCAGGAGTGTGGGAAAAGAACTGCTACTGGAAAAATAAAAAGTGAGATTRGTGTGCAAGATGCTTCCCTTCTAGTGTGGAGTGAGAAACAAACTTGTTAGCAGAGCTSAGGCTTTCAGGCCAACCTCCTACTATCTATCTAGGGTATTCAGAGATGGAAGTTGTGGATGCATGTTGCCTTCCAGAAATGAGAAAACATCAGCTTCCATTTGTAATACCTGTCTTAACTCCCTAACTAAAACTAGAAAACTGACCACTAAAGCTTAGTTCACAGTATTTAACTGAACTAGCAAAATTGATAGTAACTAGCAATGAAATACTGCCTCTGTCAAAATCAACATAGTAAACAAATTAGTTTGTGCTTGACTAGAGTTAAATCACCAGATTAATATTGTAAAATAATCCTTGTGGTCAGCATACAGGCAGCTGGCTGTCCATTAGGCATAAGGCTCACTGGGGGATTTTATTACAGTCARACCTCTGATTGGACTCTAGTGAAGTATCTGCTTCCATCTTCAAAGCAGCTGGCATGATCATGTCTGGATCTGAAGTCTTAAAAAGACATTATATTGTAATCTTAGAACAAATCCAATTTAATATAACCATAAAAATACCTAAAAAGAAATATCCTAGTATAATAAAAGCACTTCGGTGTTCATTCAACTGCAAGCTAGAATAACTTCAGACGGTGATACCTTAGCTATTGTCATGTACTTAAAGTTTTTACTGATTTTTTTTTTTTTTTTGTGAGCAGGGCAACAAGGATGAGCAGGGCAATAATGAAGAGTTCGTTTTTAGTAGTAAGAAAAGACAGACAACTTTAAATCCTGACAGAGCATCTGTCTACACAGTATAGCAAAAATAGTTTAAGCTAAGCAGTGCTGAATTTTGCAGGAGATTTGCATGCTACCTARGTATTTTCCTCGCAACAGTCAGTTTGTTTCCATTTTAAAATAYGCTATTATTTTGTTTTGACTTTTAAAAAGATGAGATGTAGAGCACTTTGATATCTCGGAGTATATCTTGTATTCTTGGCAAGCCAGAACTTTTATCTTTTTGTCTCAGATGTTCACTGTAATATGGGAAATGACAATACTATCTTGCATTTTCTAAACTTCTATGTTTGTTAACTATAAATTATGTAACGGTTCTTTTCAAATGATAACATCTGTAGGACAACTCGCAAACCCATTCATACAACATATTTTCCGTAAACATATCACTAAACAACAAATTTCATGTGGGGCATCCAAGGTTGTCTGAATACTCTTTGCACATTTGGAATGGGTTATCATAGCATAATATACAACTATGCTGTAACTGCAGCTATAAATTAAATTCAAGTATACTAAGCAATGATTAGAAACACCTGAAAAATGCGTCAAGAACCCATTGGCACTTGCCAGTATGTGGACACACAGTAATGACCATGGTACTATATTACAGAATTTTTTAGAGCTGTGGAAGCTTTTTGACAAAGTTCCATAGTAAGTAGAGCTGATTGTGCCTTCGTTTTATGCAGGCAACTTCAATGGAGTTATTGCTGATTCAGCTGGGGGTTATAGTCAGTACAATCTTAATGAAGCCTGGGATCTCCAGATTCATTACATACTTGATTCATCCTATATTTCTGCCTTATTGTGCAGTCATCTAATTTTGAAAATTGAGTGTAAAGTATGTGAGACAAGGATGCTATTTTAAGAGCATTTTGTACCCACTTGCTCAAGAGTAATCCCAGAGTAGTTCTGGGTTGCCTAATTTGCAGGAGTGAGCAGAATGAAAAACTATTTCTTCCTGTTTCCTCCAAAATAGCATGTGTGAGAAATTATAGTGGAGGGGGAAATAGCTGCWACAAAATGTTCCAATATTTTTGTCAGGCATATTGCGCTTGTACTGCATGTATTCTGTGATTTTAAAACTGTGAATCACCTACATGTAACAACATTATTTTCTGCTTAGCAAGAAGAATTTTTTTAAAAGACTAGGTATTTTATTATTTTATTATTTCTTGTATCTTACAGCTGAAGGCAGAGAGATAAAAACTGACTATGAGACAACAGTCATGAGGGTAGGGATAGACCTACTTTCCTTAATTTCTAGCTTCCTGTTGTTTGTCTTTTGAGGCAACTATGGCTGAGCATTTTTATATTACTTCTAGAGAAGGTCCGGAATGTGTTTTATTTGGGAATTTAAAAATAGCCCAAGCAGTAGTTCTGCATGGAAATTTCATGTTAAATTATACTRAGGCAGTGTTTCAGTTTGATCAACCAGAATGAAATATCATTTAGATTTTGACCTTTGAAAATAGTCCATTACAGGAATATGATGTGGGAATGTTGTCCTTTTTTTTTCCAGAAATCTTGAATTCAGTGATAATYTTGGAGACACTTTCCATGAGGAATTCCTGACAAATATCTGACCTTTTCTTTTCTCTTCTGTTAAATTTCAAACTGGCAGTTGCTTCTAGTGCAACCATGAGGCTCCACCTTGTCACAAAAGGACGAGTATGAATTCAGGTTAAAGGAACGACGTATCAGCAGCCGATTCCTCTGGGGATGGAATCAGTGTTGGCGCTTCCAGGTAGGGGTAACGTGCACCTCTTTACTCCTGTGTGTGCTGACCCACAATTACAGCCTGGTGTGGCTCTCCAACCTCTGCAAGTGACTGATAAGTAACTACAAAAGAAGTGGGAGAAAGGAGGGCGATAGTTCCTCACTTTCCATAAGCATGCATTAATTCATTCATCATAACTCACTGATTTCACTACCACAACATCCATTTATCTAACTGAGCATCTAAGCCTTTCATATCAAGATTATGCTGGCTATTGTGAAGCTGTGATGATTTGACTACGTAAAATTTGCTATCTACACCAATGCACACTTAATATTATCTTAATATACACAAACTTGTTCGAGAAGGTGTTAGAGCTGCTGAACACCTGAGGTGCACCAAATGACTGCTGAAAAGGGAGAAATAGCCTGTAAGCTGCCACCTCATCTCGCAGTACCTAACCTCTTCTTGCTTTCCCTATACATCTCTCTGTCTCAAGAATAAGTCAGACAGCACACCTCTGTCTTAACTCAGCCCTCTTACACAAAGCTGTTAGGTCTTGAGCAAGTGGAAAGTCTGTAATAGCTGTGGATGACTAAAGCAATAATAGATTGTATCAGTCCTGTGCCAAGAGTAAGAGTTGAAGATGTCATGCTAAGACTGCATGATCTATGTCTATTGGTGCAGAGGGCTGCATGGACCTCATTCAGCCCTGTGGTTCACGCAGTCCAACCCTGCTCTCCCTCTCTGCCTCGCTCCACTGCTAATGAGGTTCARGTGTCCCTGATCTCCATTCACTAATTACAGTGGCATAAGCCTGGAACCAGGCAGTCATGAAATAAAAGTATATTTATCCTTCACTAGCATTCATGTGTTGGACATAATCTTCAATTTAGCACTCTCATGAGTGGCAGTTATAACATCCTAAGCCCAACTCTTTAAACATACTGCACATGACAACTTCCTGTATATCTTCCTATCGCAAACTCAGACTTTGACCTTGTGTAGTTGCAGTACAATACTCGGTGTGCTCTTTGCTGTAAATATGGTCTTACAGGAAGAGCTTTTAACATGGGAGCTGACTGCAAGGGCTGCAATGTTTGCTACCTTTATAGTATTTTATTACATTATAATTTGAAGARGTGAAAAGAAACCATATGGCTATCAGATTACTGATGCCTTCAGAGAGTCTGGGATTATTGAATATGATCAGTGCTGCCTGGCTATTTAGATGTTTCCATAGATTTGTAGTCAGTTACTTTTTATTTCCAATATAAGTAGTGATGCTAAGCAAATTGTGTATTATGCTTTATCAAAAATGATTTTTATCACTTCTAGCAATTTTTTTCTAGATAACCTGTAATAGCTTGCCGTTGAAGTACAGTATTGCACCAGAATCTATTCCTACCTCTTTTCAATTGTTTATTGAAAGACATTTGATATTAACCTATATTTATTATTTTTCAGCATGTTTGTGAACTATGTGAACTTCAGGGTTAAAAATCCCCTAAACCTCCATTTGAGATTCAAAAGTTAACTGGAATGTCTCTCTCACTCAGTGATGGAAAAGGCAATGTAAATTAAGATTACTCATAGTTTGAATGTTRCATAGCAAGTACCACTTTTCTTTGTGTAACTATTGCATTTGACTTTACTGAGAGTGAAGATTTGTATTAGAAATAGTTGGATGCAAGATGCTGGTAAAAATCTGAATACGCTAAGTAGATTCCTCTGTGGCTTTGAGATYTGAGTGGAAGTCTTCTTCAGAATGGAGACGCTCATAGTTTAACTGCATTTATTTAGTTTTTGTCCAAATACAGAAATTATTCTCTAATGCTTATGAACCAGTAGGTAGAGCCATTTCACTAGGTCTTTCAGCAGTGCACATAGACATGGTAGGTGCTCTTCAGATAACTCCCTTGTGCTAAGAGATGGAGACACAAAATTGAAAAAGTTCAAGGAATCAAAGCTTGAGATACAAGCTCACTTCTCATAAGGATGCAATCATACTGCTCTACAGAGSCTATATGTTATGATGTTCCATCACAGCTCCTGGTGGATTTATTTCCACTCATACACCATCTGTTGAGCCATATAAGCTTTCCTCATCAAACAACCAGAGCAACAAATGCTTGCATTGGAGATAGCTCTAGAAGAGAGGAGCAGATCCATCTCATTGGGGAAGGAGCAGGCACGTCRGTATTTGAAGCTCACTAAAGCTGCATTTGTAAGGTGGAGTGGCTGGGAATGTCTCAGGACCAGGGCTGTAGTTAATTGTTTCACCAACTTTCAGTGATAAAAGCCTRTATAAAAGTTAGATGTAGATCTCTTTCAAAAAGTCTGCAAATCTTCCCCCTCCTCCCCGGCCCCATAACTGTTGTATTCTCTTCCTCAGGGAAATGTAATCAACATATATTTACATATTTCATGTAATCAGGAGAAGTGAAGGTGCATGCCAAAAGCAGGATGTTATGGACAAAGTGTACAGCTCCATATTGATGTAATGCAACTATTTACAGAAAAACAAAAGCAAAAATTTACTAAATGTCAACCCATGCACCTTTGTTTATTCYCCTGTACTCTGATCTGTAAAAGTGCTGTTTTATATCACAGTCCTGCTAGAAGCAGTGCCTTTGGAAAAATAGCAAATTCTTCCAGGAAAGATAAGCTCTCTCATTGTACTCAGTCAGCTCTGCCAACTCCAGTAATGAAAATAACGCTTACTGATTTTCACTTTGTTCAGCCCTATGGAACAGTACAGCCRAGAGTCTGAGCCGAATTCCACTTCATGTCATGAATTATCAACTAAACACTTAATAAATTTCAATTATTTTTTTTCAAGGGGAAAATTTGTTTGTGAAGAAAATGTGCTAGGACAGATGCTGTGCAGAACATAACTAGAATACAGCAGGACTGCACAGTTGTAACAGATGATTGAATTCACCCTCTAGGAACACTTGTACCACTGAGAAATATGAGAGGGAAAGAACACATTTGACTTTCCAAGAGGGATTAAAAAAAGCACATAGCCAGGTGTCTAACTGAAATTGATGAACAAGACGATCTATTTTGGAAAGTAGAAGGAAATAGAGGATTTCTAGTAGAAAAATACATGTTATAAATATTTGCCTATGCAACACAATTTTGTTTAACTAGAAAAAAATTGGGCCAGCAGAACCTAKCATTTATTCCCCCTTAATAGTTAGGCTCCCTGCGCTTTGAAAGTGCACTRTTGTAGGGGGCAAGTATAAAATAGGGGGGAAAAGCTATAGCTCAGAAAATGAAAAACATCATTAGTAGTGAAGTCAACAGACTTCACAAACCCATACTAGGCTTGAGCAGCTCATTCTGTTCTGAAGTTCGTAACACAAACTGCTTTTTTAAAAAAACATTTAGGAAAGCATATCCAGTCTAGGTGAGATAGGAAAGATTTCATCATTGAACTTCTAAGTAAATAAAATTAAAGTAGCAGACTCCTCGCTTTTGTTTCTTCTGTCAGCAGAAAAAATGCTAGGGCTTATTTCATGGGTAGCAGCATGCCAGGGTGCTCCATGCTCACTTTGTGAACACACGTCAGCAATCTGAATCTGCTCTCCCCATCTCCACACAGAAAACAAGCTCAGCTAATTACCKTTTCTAGCACATCTCTTCCATCCTTTGCTTGCTTTACTGCAGCTATAAAGCAGCCGTTCTCTTCTATATCTGGGAAGGGAGGAGGGGAAAAAAAGCAACATTATAAGTCATGAGAAGTTATTCACATTGATATTGTGCTGTGTTTTGCCCTTCCCTGATTAATTCAYTTGTCCAAGCAGAGTGCTTTCCAATGTGGGGAAAGCTGGTGGGGCAAAGCAGCCRCAGCACTGACTTCTAGTAACTGAGCAAAGCATTTCTTGGCTCACTTTATAAATTCCTCAAACAGTAGAATTACAGAAGTGGTATTCTGCAGACTGTTCCCTGAGGCTCACTGACTTGAGGTGTCAATAAAGAAAGGCAGAAGCCCAGGCTGAAGTTTTTCCCATGCTTAAGTTGCGTATGAGGACACATTGAGGACTCTCTAATGAGGTGCRCTCCCATGCTCCAGTAGTTTCCTTGATTGGAATACTAAAATGGTCCTTTCTCAACTTTATCGTTTGTTTTTGTGAAAGACAGCAGAATTCAGCATGGTTTAGGTGTCCTTTGCAGACAATTTTGCTTGAATTTTGTCAATAGGTTCAAAAATCAATTAAGAAAAAGTGGGCTAAACATGAAAGGGATTTTAAAAAACAAAGAAAAGTCAAGGTTTTTGTTTCCTGGNTCTTGAGAGCTAGCAGCTTTCATTTATGCTTGCACTGCTTAATCTTACAGGCCATGTGATGCAGGCATGTGATGCAGGTGCAGAAGCAGTGGAGACTGAGAATTGTTACCACTAGTGGCAGTGCTTTTAATGAAGCTCCTGATTAAATAAACATGGCAAAAAGCATCCTTTAAAGAAGGCATTAGAAATTGAAGCTCTTGCAAAGATCAGTTGGCTGAAAGTTTTCTACTCAATTATTTTACTATTGGAAAGTGTGCCCCCCCCCCATGAAAACAAAATGTTTCCTTGTTGAGAAGAAGAAAAATGTAGGGGGAAGGKCCTGAAAGAAATCTGAGTTTTCTAGCACGTTTACTGAAATGATATGGCTTAAATGAGGCATTCCAATGGATTCCTACACAGAATTGTCAATTAAATCAATCTGTTCCCTTAACACAGCTCAATGTCACCTCATCAGCATTTACCTATGAGAAAGTAATTTGTTGGAAAATGTTGAGCATTTCTGATTTTYTAAGTTTCAATCAGACTAAGAGGCTATTGTTTTTGAAAATGGTGGTACAAATTTCTTTTCAAGAAGGATTCTTGTGTTAAGCTGGCAATGTTATTTCATGAGGGAGGGACAGAAATTAGTTAATCTAATGGTCTTAAGTATACTGAGGTAGGCATGGTTAAAATGATTTCATATTCTTCTCCTAGAGCAAATATTTCCCCTGCCTCTTTTCTCTTTTCTATGGAGGGGGAAAAAGTGTTTTTCTCCCTTATGAGAAGTATGTATACTGAGAACTGTGGGTAGAGGGATTGTTTTGATTCTTATCTAGCATTAATGGATTTTTCTTGAAAATAAAATTAAAAGTTAAATGAAGGGTAAAAGGTGGATAGTAATTTTAAATAATTATTAACACTAACTGCAATCCATGATTCAGTTAATGCTTTGTTAGRAAAACAAAACAAAAGACAAAAAAACAYTGACCGACAGGGAACAGCAGGTACTCATTAGAAGTGCTAAACCGATCATTATTAATGTTTTGTGTTTGGAAACCATGGCAATAGTAGGGAGTGGCAATAAAGATCACTTCTAATGTCTAAATATATTAATTTAAAAAAATTGCCCACATGTACTCTTGATCTGAAATACCCTAAAATAATGTGTATGGCCTGTGGATGTGAAAGGCAAAAAATACACTAGAAAAATGAGTGAAAAAAACCAAGCATGAAGGTGAGGCATTTATTTACCTCCTCCCCCCAACCTTTCTTTCTAACTGAACATAAAAATACTTGGAAATTTTTGGTCACAATGGAGATACAAACATCTCAGCCAGTTGACCTCAGATTATCTAGTCATATCTTTTAATGATAAAGAGAGTAAAGCTCGGGAATGGTTTACCTGAGAAGTCTCCTTCACTGGGATTTTGAGAACAGATTGGATAAATGTCTGTTAGGCATAATACAGATAGAATTGATTCTGGTTTGGGCCAGAAGTATTAACTTGGAGTCTTTGGGTGTAGCAGTATTTCTACCTCCTCCTGAGGAGGAGGAAACTTGCAGTAGTTAAACTGTCAGTGTGACTTGCTTTTAGTTTGGCTTGGTTTTGACTGTCCAGTGGTCCATTTGCAGTGGACGATTCCTTAATTCCCTAACTTTTCTTGAATGCCAGTTGTTGTTAGAGAGATCTACAGCATCACAGTAGAATAGTGGCATCTGTATTCAGTCCCTTGTTGTTGTTAGACAAAAAAGATGCATCTACCATACCCCATGTACTTGAGTAGCTCACATCTTTGCCTGATGTAAAGCAGCGTAGATTGTAATGATTTTATGACCGTGTTTTACGTCATTTTAGAATTTAATGTTAAAACACCACCCAAAAAAGAATGACTTACCAAACATCTCTCTACTCTTTTTGGACTCTCTTGTTGTTTTGTTCTTCAAAAACAACATTATCTAACTAAGATTGGGCAGAAAGTATCACTCTCCAGTAATCACACTAGCTTTTTCAGTGGCAGCTATATTTGTTTACTCCCCTTTCCCAAATGCAATTTGAATGCCATTATCCTATGTGGTAAGAGAAGAGGATTGTTTTTCCTGAGTGCAACCTCTTCACTTAAGGTTGAGGATACTACTGTGATTCCAGGAAAAAATAAGTTAAAATCATGAAATACATATTCAACAAGATATGTGGTAGAGTGCTAAAGCTGATGATCAACACATACATTATTAGAAATTATTAGTTGCTGCAGGGTGACTTTCTGGATATTTTACTGGGTAGCATTTCTTTGAAGAATAGACTTCTTACAAAGTAACTTCTAGGCTAATTGTTCTTACTTGCATACAGTTGAGTATTAAGTAGTAAAAGGCTGTCTCACAGCTTCAAGGGAAAATTTTCATCAATGAGATGAAAATTCATCTCATTTCCCCTTTAAAAACTCTGTTCACTTCGTGAATGGGACAGAGGGGCCATTCCTATGAGGAAGGCTGCCTCCGTTGCTGTCCCTGAAGGCTCATTTGTYTTACAGGAGATGGTGGGCTCAGCTCTACGTTGGAGGCAATGGGCAAGAAAACTGARCCAAGGGCCAGGAGAGTGAGAGGGGTACTTGTTCCCCTGCCTGAGTAGCCTGCCTGGCTGCAGCACACCTTCTAGGAAAAAATATGGGAATATAACTTTCTGGTCTCAAAAATTCAAAGCTCCCAAGTGTTGCTCCTCTTAAAATATTGAGCTTGACTTTGAACGGAGAAGATATGTTCCTATAGAGGTATTTTTTAAGATGATAGATTTGCTCTTTAGCAGACCCTGCTCCCCTTTTGTCTCCAGTGAGTGTTTGTACAAAGACAGCTAGCACCAAGTAGTGTGATATAATAAAAGTTCCCAGGTGCTTAGACCTGAATGTGAAAGCGTTGCGCAGGATGGTATCCATCACTGCCAGACTGCACGGAGCTCCTAGCTTTTACACGTTCCCAACCAATTATCTCTGTGTTTTTCCCCCAAAGCAAAGTAATCCGTCAAGAATGTGCCAAGCCCAAAGATCAGTTGTGGCCTTTAACTGAGCCTCTGCCTCAGGCTCCTCAGCTTTGACTCTGCTGCTTCTGCAGCTGCCCAGTGCCCTCCTCCCAAATAGCACCTACTAGAAAGTCATGCTTACCTGTTCCTCGCATCTTCCTCTAGTTCTGCCCCCAACCTGCAAGGAGGTAGGCAACCTACTTTGTCTACTTCATACTCTTGTGAACATCTACAATGCCCTTTCCATTTTTTTCCCTCTGTTCTCAAATACAAGAGTTATCTTAAATTATTACTGGAGCTTCTTGTAGGTTTGTCAGCAGGCTTTGCTCCACTCAGCAGCTAAAAGCCCTTCCTGTGTCAGTCTCTCCCATTTCTTATTTTTATTAATTGCTCTTTGGTGATGTATGTCAGTCAAGTTCAGTTTGTTTTTATACCAGCTAAGTTCATACATCTGTGCTTCACTGGCCTGATTATACTGCTGTTAACCTTGCACAGTTAATCAACTTCTGATGAGCTCATTCTGGAATACTTAGTTATTTGACAGAGAATAGTGAGATTATGGCAGTGCAAGTGTCTTTCTGGACTACTGTGAGGGCTTCCAGGCACTAAGAGTTCTACTGGAAGGCTGTGAACCRTTGAAGCGTTTGGTACCAAGCATATGCTATTCTGAGTTTGTGTTATTTTTCAGACAAAATGCAATTCATCTAGACTGCTAGAAAGTTCATATTCAGGAGGAAATCCTTTTAACAGTGACTGGCATGACAATCTAGGTCATAAATGCTGCTCAGGGTAAATCCAGTAGTGCCAGAGTGCATCTGAACAGAGCGTTTGTCAATCTAATTTTGTTTGCTGCGTAAAGTGGATGTTATTAGCCACAAAATTGTAATGTTATGAAAGCTTGGTTTTGAGATGAGAAGTATAAATAATTAAGTCATACTAATATGCTAATTGTAGTAAATAATTATAGGCAATGTGGCAAAATAATAACTTAAAAGTAATAACTTTKGAAAAATGCTTCCACACCTCTGGGTCTGTCCTTGCTAACAAAGAGCTGCAACTGGCATTTGTTGACTGATAACTGGGGGGGGGGGGAAGGTAAGAGCTCTAATAAACCTTCATTGCACTTAATTTTTACACTCCCRGGGAAGTCTTAACCCATGTGCTGGACAGGTATTACCTTCCACTCAAGTTTTTCTCCTAGCTCTGATTCTGAGAGGAAAAGGATGGTCCAGGTTGGGCAACAACTGCCTGGACCTCTAGTGGAGGAAATCCCAGCTACTGTTGTGACTGGCTAGGCTTACTGTTCAGGGAGTAGATTTACTAGAATCTGAATTTCTTCTAAAGGATACTTCTGAAGTATCCTGTCAAATTTTGCCTGGTCCTCCGTTGTTATAAATCATTATTGTTCCCCTCAAGACAATAAATTACCACTGTTTTTCCCAGCTGGGGATTTGTCCCTGAATGTTGAAACCAAAGATGTAGAAATAAAATATTCATTGTAAGAAGCTGGAAAATGTTTCTAATTTGCTGTTTCTGATCCTTGCTGTTAACTGCCTTTGGCTCCATGGTGGCTGGCACAATCACATCAGAAAATGGGTGTGGAGAATTGAGAAACATCAATATTGTTTAGATGGCTGTGAGGCATGCCCCTGTGTGGGTGTTTTATAAAGGGTTATGTGCAAAGGAGTCAGACTGAAAGGGAGTTTCTAGCAAGCGGATAGGAAAATCCAAACCGTTGTTCAAATCCCCTCTAATAGCGGGGTTTGTAGCGRTAGGAGAGGATTTGACTCCTCTAGGGTGATGACAGGACTGTTGTGCCAGAGAAAGGTTGGATCTGTTAGACCAATGTGAGATCTGGAGGAAAAAAAAGAAAAAAGCAAAACCTGTTCATATATTTGCAGACTGGCTGAGTGGAAGTTTGTCTCTGTAGCCATAAGGAGAATCTTGGAAGGCGTTCCAATTACAGCTGAAAGCGTACTTGAGTCTTGTCACTTCAAATGTTTCCAAGCACTAGCTGTAGGTTGAGCGTGCTGTTTAGGAGAAGCATGTCCTGTGTCTCTGTGCCCTCTTGGTGCTCTCAGGAGGCTTCCTTGAAGGTGCCAGGCCCATCGGGTCTGTGTGGTGCCACCGTTGGCAGCTGCAAGGATGTGACCCAGGGGCTCAGCAACAAAGAAATTGCCTTAGAGCAACTCCACAGCAGGAGAAAGAGCCTGCAAGTTCTGGACATTGGATAGCTGTGCTCCTTGGCTGCAGCTGTCCTGAGCTCTCAAGGGCTGTCTACACAAGCAGTCTGGGAGAGACTGGAACATCTAAGTCAAAAGTAAAGAAATTATTTCAAAGGGAGATGAAGAAAGAGCCACCCAGAAGGAAGGAAACCTGTCTGCAGTTTGCAGAATTCATATAAGCCTTTCCCAAACCAATGCATGACTTCTGCATGTTTCTGGTCTGCAGTGATTTACTTCAGTCAATGATAAGTAAATGCTGAAAGGTACAGAGCTGTATTGCACTGGAAGGACTGTGTGAATGTGGTGCAGCAGCAGTGAGGGTTAATCCCCGTACCTGGAGGTGGGAATATTGTCTATGATGYTCTTGACAGGTGATTCCCAAATTCATTCTCCAGCAACAGAGAACCAGTGGTAATGAAGTCCCTTAGGCTAACAGTCCCAGTGCCTCATTATCCTGCTGCTAGCCTTTGCCTAACTACCTAACCTAAATCTCCTGTTTTGCAYCTTAAACTACTTAATCCTTTTTTTTCTGCCTGTAATGAAGGTGATAAAGAACTTCTCCCTTTCTCATTAGAGCTATGTCTCAAAAATTGGAGAGAAGTGTCATGTCTCTCCTTAGTTGTCCCTCCTCCTAGACCAAATAACCTGAATTCTTTAAGTTTCTTGTATTATCTTTTCAACTGCCTAAAAATTCTTGTAACAATCACTTACAGATTTCCTTTAATTAGTCTATATCCTTTCTGAAAGATATTAACTGTATTCCAGCTGAGGCCTTACTGATAAAGCAGAATTACTTTGTCTCATAGACAATATTTCTGCTATATTCCCATATGGACTTTTTATATGAATTTGTCTCATGTTTAGCTTGTGATTGACTATAAYGTCATAGTTCCTTACTGCACTATTGATGGCAGTCATTCCCTGCCTGGTACTTWAGCAGCTGACTGTCCCTACCTATGCAGAGAACTTTGTATTTCCCTGTCTGAACTATATCCCTCTTCCTACAGATCTTTTCTCCAATTTTCAAGGTAATTTTGAATTCTCTTCYGCAGTATACTTTTAGCCCCTCAAACTTGCTAAATTTGCAGATTTAATGAGCACTTCCTGCTGTTACTGTAACTGTGACTCGTTTAAGACCCGGAGCAGGACCTTGTAGAGTGCCCTTGATTTATCCCTCTTGTCTGAAAGCGAACAATTGGTAGTACTTCCTAAATGCAATTTACTGGCCACTTATGCACCTGACTGATAGCACTATCCATTTTTTTTATCTAGTAGTTTCATGCACATATAGTGAGCAATAATRTTTCACGTGAGTTTCCGTGTGATCAAAGCATACATTTGCAGCCTCATCTTGTAAGACAATCTTCACTTTTCTGAATTCCTAGCTGCCCTTCTCTGCTACTGTTCCAGTGTGAATTTTATTACTTTTCTTGAATATGAATGGCCCAAATTACACTCAGTGCACCAGATGACTCAGTATGCTAGCTAATCTCTCTCTCTATCAACTGGAAATACCTTTCCAGATAGATCAAGGGTAATATCTGTCTTTTTCCACAGCAAATCCAATCACTGGCTCATAGTCATCCTGTGATTGATAATATGTTCTTCTCATCCTTTAGTTTTCTCTTAGGAATCATTTGTTTACTAAGCTGTAATTCTCCTTTCCTGCTCTTGGTAAGAGGGGTTAAAATAATKTACTCATATGATTTGATTTTTGACAGCGGCATCCCACAGAATGGATTGTATGGCTTGAGGTGTGAATAGTGATCCGAATGCAGCTCCTGGTCTATAGGTTTGTGYTCTGTCTCTTCAAACTGAGGGCACTGTAAACAGTGAAAACAATACAGAGTTGAGTGATACATTGATATTGTCCAAAAAACCTAAGAGAATGGGAAAAACTRTAAATGCCCAGGTGGCATCTTTAAAGGCTCTATTGAAGTAACAAGCAGATATGAGAGAACTTTATTATACTGTAGTTAAATATGCTTTAATAATAGTAGTTTATTAGAGATACTTAGGATGTCAGTATAGATATCACATCAAATGTTATGACATTGTTAAGGTGTGGTTTAAATGACTCTAAGGCTTCTTTTTCTTTTCTTGAGTTGCCTTAGCTAAATTAATAATTATTCCCAGAGATATTTAAAAATTTAAACTTCTTTCAGCGGAAAACTTGAGATRTGGTGAAGAAACGTACTAGAGCTGCTGCCAGAAAGACCTTGATTAGGAGTAGTCTTTTCTTTCCAAGAGGATGGCTCACTCTAGAGGCAAATCCAGGATGGAGAGGCCCTTTGCTCCCTGAGGAGGAAGCGGAGCAGCCCGGGTGCCACATGGGGTTGGAGGGCCATGGGGCACAAGCTCCTGGCCCTGGGGGCACTGCCAGGGCAAGCACGGCCGGTGCCTCTCTCCCGTAGTAATATCTGGTTTTGGGCAGACTGCTCACAGATGGCACTGGGCTTTCTCTTCTGCCAGCTCTGCTGCCAGCCCTTCTCCCCTGATCAGGAGGAACTGCAATCAAGAAATGATAATTCACTTCTACAGCCCATTTGAGGTTGTGACTTAAATCTGTGCAGCCTAACAGTCATGTCTTTTTGATGCACAGCAGGCAGAAGCTTTACACAGTAAGGAAATACATGAATCAGCTTAGGCGTGTGATGTTTGTATATTTTGTTGCAGACCGTCTGTAACCTTTTTTCCAAGGCTTTTATGTGTATTTCCTCTTGTAAGCACAGCTAGAAGTTCCCTACCTTTTTAAAGTTGTGCTTTATTTTTCATAGGTAAAGCACTTGTTCTTTCAGGCTCCTAACATTTTCCYATAGGCAATCTAGGCTCTCACATAACAAATTTATGCCTCTTTTTGCTATTTATGTTCCCTTCTAAGTTACCAGCAGACACCCAATAGTCCTTCACAAGCCACCGTATCTAAACTACTCAGAATGAGGATACAACTAAATGCAAACRTAGCCTTCTGCAAAATGTGGCTGTGATGTGATCTAGCTAACTGAAGACAAGCTTTTATTTTTATACTTATGTTACTAAAATAATGGAACAGAGGATACCGCCATGCGTTTTTTTTCTTCTAAGATGCGTTTGAACGGATTAAGTGAGGGCTCCATCTGGAACAGCAGACATTCATGTTGTGTGTGTAACAGCTATCAATGACTTTTGCACTACTAAATGCCTACTTTTTGGAAGAGATGCAGCCCGATCAACTAAAATCAGGAAACCTGTCATCAATTTGCTATGTTCTATTGAGCCAAGTCATTTATACTCCCAGTATTTAAACTTGTTCATATGCAGAACAGGAACAATAAAGCTTTTGAACAAGTGGGTAGTGCTTTGAGATCTACAAATGAAACAGAGCTATGGAAATAATTAGCTGATTTATTTTCTGTCATGAGTATGAGTATATAGGGGTATGAGAAAGATGTGAAGCTCATATATTTACAGACTTTTCCAGTTAATTGAAAAAAGGTCTGTTAACTGGAAATGAGGCTCTCATCATAATGACATTAGTTCTTTAGTAGATTAAATTCTGGGATTAAATTAGCCTGTTTAAGAATTAAATTACCTTTACTGCTGAACAATGCTAAGAATATCATTTACGGTCTAGTTCTTTCTTTYTTTACACATTGCCTTCTATAGACACATATATGGGAGAACTGTTCTCTTYAACATGAAGCACTGATTTTTTTCTCTAAGTTTGTACTGCATTTAATCACTAGATTTGTAACATTTGTACTATTCTTTGTGTCGTTGACCTGCACTTATGCAGTACAGCTCCTTGAAACYGCTTTGAGGAAGATTTCAAAGTGCTTCCAGGAAGACCAAAAGAATTAGAGGAATGTGGAGGGATTTAAGACTGCATGTCAGTGGTGGAGTTTGGAAAGAAAAGGACAGGGACTTTCAGCAGCAGATTCAGGGCAGCTTGGACATCTTGGTGCTAAGAACAACTTTGTCTCATCCTTACATTTTGAAATCATGTTTATCCTGTTTCTTTGGTTGTTGCAGACATTGTGCTGATTCTCTTGATATTTCATTATTTGTTGGATYTTTGATAAGAATTTTCCTGCAGATCAAATTTCTAATGACTGTCACAAGCCTTTTGCTAAGATCATGCTTTTGGCATCTCTCTGCTGGAACTGTTTAAGCTTCTGTAACTTGACTTTCATCAGCAAGTGAGAAGGAGCCGTTTGACCCATCTTACGGGRCCACCTTTGGCTAATGCTTGGGGTCTCCTTCCATTGTATGAAACTGTTTTCCCCAAGGAAGGACTTAAATAGAACTAGAACAGTAGTGCTTGATAGTTATTGAGTAATAAATATATTCACACACAAAAAGGTGTGGTAAAAAGGAAAAGTTTTGTGGTTTTAGAAATGATAATATATTTAAGYCTGTATTCTACTTTGGTGTGCACAGAGAAATTCTGCAGTCCCTGCTCTACCCTGAAAACAATTAAAACTTTTTTTTGTTACTATAAAAAAGAACAGATCTGTGTTTTATCTTCTAACAATACTGTATCTTGGGAATTAATGGCATACTTTTGGCTTTATACACTGGGACGTCTTCTCACAGCTACGTAGTGTTATAATCYGCAGTCTTGTAAACTTTACTGAGGTCAATAACTTGGCAAACAACTTTTACCCTCTGTGGCTGCTGGGTCCAAATCAAATTGCTAATGAGTTGTCTGGGACTGATGAGGAAGGATGGAAAGAGCAAGTAAACTGATGCATATTAGTTTACTGGGACTTTTTCCAGAAAYGAATCCAAGATTTCTTTGTCAATTTGTGGAAAAATGTGGAAACCCTAATGGAGACCGGAGGTTTGCAGGAAGATAGATATTTCTAAAACACCCTGGAGTTCTTAAAGAGAAGCAGAAAAGGCTTTTTATTGCTGGAAAGCAAGCTAGTTCAAAATTGTCWCTAGAAAAGTGGCTGTAACATGGATATTACAAACTGTGTTTTCCTAGGACATTTGTTATTGACAGACACTAGATACAACATGTGAAACTGAGGAGAAAGAGGTAAGATGTGGGACAGTATTTTTGACTTGCATAGAATCAAGAATTTATTAATAGCTACCAAAATCACATGTGACTTACAAATGTAGAGTATGGCAGACAAATTTTAGATGTCAAAGCCAGTAGGGTAGAGGTGGCCTCTGTGCAACCTTCTAAAAAGATAGTAATGCTGCTACGGGAGCTGTTGCTATGTAGTAATTTCTTTTTATGCAACTAGTCATCAATGAGTTTGTGTAATCTTCTTCCTCCCCGACTGTTCTTCCCCCTCAGCAGCGTTGTGCCAGTCACCCACACAGTGACTCACCCACAGAGCCCTTTATACTGTATACTTATAGAAAGGTTAGAAACATTAAGTTGATCCTTTTCTGTTTTCCCCACGCACACCTTCCTAACGCCATTTCAAATAACTTTTTGGCATAGCTCTTTCCTCATTTTTTCCATCAGAAAACTTCATCTCCTCACAAACACAAATAGTTTTGAAAGTTTCAGTTTGAATTAAGGAAATGCCTGGAACTGCTGGCATTCAAAACCAAACTTTTTCGCTTTGTTTTTAACAAACYGATCTTTCATGAAGATTAGTCTTCAAGTAAAAAGTTCCTCCTGGCCATAATAATGGATGACCGTAGCCTGATTTGGTTCACTTCTGCTTTCCACCACTGAGGTTCTGAAGCTGCTAAATCCTTGTCCTTGGTTTTAATGGAGTGTGGTGAAGAACGTGGGACCACACAAACGAAGTTTGACACTCCTGCTCCCCTCAGCCTCTCTGGTGGTAGAGTCCTGGCAGTGGCGATTTTATGTCTTTATCTCTATGCTAAACATAAATTTTACAAGGGCAAATCCTTGTAAATCCCTCTACCAAAGATCTCTGTGTAACAGAAGGATTTGAATACTGTGTTCAGTCTGAGTCTAGTCTTTCTGGTACCATTTTGCAGTAGAGTTAATGAACAAACTAAATACTAATAAAGAAAGGATGAAGTAGAGAAATAGTCCTTTTGCTTCTCTAGGCATTCAGCTGTTCCTCCATGGAACTCCTACTCTATCGGGCTCTGAAGGTGGAATGAAATAGGAATTAGTTGTTTATTCCTGGTTGCCAGCTCTTTATTGATTGTAAATCTATGCAATAGTTTATATGAAAATGTTTCTGCTGGATTTGTACCAATTGCTTGGTTTGCTGTTTTCTTATTTCTTAAATATTCATTTTGTGCTTACTTGCAAAGGAAACATGAAATAGAATCACAGGTGGCCACAGAAATGCAATGGAGTTTTGTGCAGAAGTAAAGCTGCTGACCCTTGAGCGCTATAAGCTTTTCTCTTAACAGCACAGCAAGTATCTCCTAAAACCCTGGTGCTTACGGAGGTTATCTTGACAAAGGGAAACAACATGGAGGTAAAGAAATAGAGAGTATTTTCCATAAATGACTATTTAGGTCAAGGTCAGCCTTTGGATATTTATTACTGATTAGTGGATATGTGGGTATATTGATAGGAGATGCCCTTATTGTAGATAGGTAATAATTTAGAGCCAGTCAAAGTCCAATTCTATTTTGAAGGAGCATTGGTAGAACGAAATGAAAGCAGTATTTTATGTAGAAATACGGTTTGACTCCAGGGATAGCTTGACCCAGACTGCTTTCCATGTCTTCTGTTTGCAGTGACATCACGTATCAAATGTTCTATGACACACTTTCAATTCTGAGTTACTTAAACYGCAAAACTACATTTATGTACTTGCAGAGTCCACTGAACTTATTTTAATAAAAACTCAAAGTACACAGCTAAACTTGAAGCAAGTCACTTTATGCTTAAAGAGCTAAGAAAAGTGAGGACCCTGAGGCTTAGGCTGTGGATAGAGCATGATCCCRTTGGTGTGTCATTGCTTACAGGGACAGACAAAGTTTTTTTGGTTGTAAGAACTTCTCATAGCACAGGCCGGCTGCTCGTCCAGGAGCTCCTAACTGGATTTTGTACTTAAAGCCTTTATGGATAAGCAGAGTCCTTTCTGAGCAGAATCTGCATATGCAACAGTGTTTAGGCTCRGAGCCCTTTGCTTTCAGCAGCTTTTGTGGATTTGAGCACCTGCCTCCTGTGCTCTGCTCAACCCCAGAGCAACTCTGCTTTTCCTTCACTCTCATCAGGAATTTCAGGGCAAAGTGGACACCTCSCTTTTCATCCTTTGCTCTGTGGAATTCTTCTCTGCTTTTTCTAATCTGCTGTTTCTATTATGGTAAATGAAACTGATCTTTGGGAAYAGCCTGAGGAACAAAAAGGACTTGACCTCAATGCAGGCAAATTTCTTTTCAAGTCCCATGTACTTCAGTCTACTGCTGTGTCAGGATAAGATTAATGGCCCACCAGGATGCATTCAATAAAGGGAAATGTAATGAAGAAAGTCAGCATTTCTTGTATAATGACAGCATAAATTACAATGTAAATTAGAAAAATTAATAACCACACAAACTAGCAGGAAGTCTGCGTGTTATATCAATAATATTCCTTAGTTGCCATGGTCCAGAAGTGCTCTTAAAACCCAGGCTCTGAACACCTTCATTTGAGTGCAGACTGCTCTTGGGGGAATGGTCTTCACTGTCTTGTTGGCCAAGTGCAGACCGTGCAGCCCTATTGAGGGTGATGGGGAGCTGGGTGGCCAAGCTGGGCACCCCATGGGTAAGGTCTGTTCAGGCGTAGGCTGGAGTAGAGGGCTCTCCCTCAAGCCTTCCTGCTGGGTCACAAGCCAAGGACAATTGGCAGGTTTTGTCTCAAGGCTGTGGTGCAGACAAAGCCAGGTTGCGTCAGCTGGGCCACCTTGCTGCTGACTGGGATCAGAAATGCTGTTTCTGAAGACAGAAATGTCTCCACTGCTCTAGGCGACATCAGTGTGGGTGAAAGGCAGTCGCTATGCTGCTTCAGTGGAGATATACCCTTCAGTGAAGGTGAAAAGCTTTTCTCTTGCATGATCTTGTCACTTCCCATCAGCTGGAGCAATGTGTGGGCAGCAGATGGGACCATGCCCATTATCTACTGATTGTAGATAAGGTCCTGAATGATTCTGCTATTTTACAGTAATAATAATAAAAAATCCAATAACCCTAGCTCATAAAAAGCTAGAGAGATATTAAAGGATGTTTCTTTTCACTGAGTAATAAGACCTGGGGGCATCACAAACAGATGTGGGAAGACAGTCTACTAAATCAAGGTCACTTGACAAGGCAGGAATGATCTAAACTAAGATATTGATCAGGTTCACCTGGGCAATGTGCATATAAAATGGAGCAATATGGGGGAAAAATATTAAGATGAGCTAAATGGTGAAGTGATATGAATGATAGACTATGAAGCTCTTTATTGTAATGTGAGTTAAAATTGGATTTAGTTAAGTTCAAAAAAAAATCATCAGAGAACTGATGTTTGCTGCTTGATATGTATAATATCCTTGAGGGTTAAAATATTTGAGCAAATCACCTGCAAGAGCTGTGAGATGAAAAATGAAAAAATGACTTAAATATAGGCTTTATGCTTTTTTTAATAAGCTGCTGTCCCCCTTTTTTAATCTAATCTTCATGAAGTTGATGAGACTTTCAAGGTAATACAGTGCTTCTAAAGAAGAAATCCCCACTGTGTTTCCCCCGCCCCCCAATAATACTTTGGAAATTGTTTTCTTATTTATTCTTCATTAACTTTTTATTTCAAGATAGTAATCATGCTGCTCTGGATGCTGTATTTTTAATTTTAAACAAATGCACTGCTCATGAAATGGATCAGATTGACAAGTCTCAGGCTAAGATGTTCCCTATGTATTTACAGCGTATATATACAATATGGGGTAGGGTGGCAGCTTGCTGTGCAAGGTTCCCTCTGATGTTGTATCAGTGTTTCCCTTCCATCACCATGATGGATCTTTTTAAATTCTAAGATAGCACTACCAATGCATCACACTGATTTTAACCAAGTGACAACTCCTGTAGTTGCTGCAGAAACTTCTTTCTTTTTCTTTTCTTTTTTTTTTTAAAAAAAAAAAAACTTAGTGATGCATCAGAGGAAAATCTGCCTGTGAGTAACATTGGCCTGGCAGTTCTTGAACTTGTAAAATGTGTATTTTTACCTGCAATAACTTTTGAGGAGTTAAATCTCAGCTTTCTTCAGCTGGTACTTTTTTTCAGTGCTCTAAGTGTGTACTTTCTCTTGTCTCTCACACTATTCATGTAGCGGTGCTGGTATCTGATCCTGCAAATAATTGAGAGCACTCCAGTTTGCGGTAGKTTTTTTTATGATTATGAAATTGTGCTCATGAATTTGTCTGTATGCCGTACAGCTTCTCTGGAAAGCTGCTAGTTTAAGTATCTTTTGGATTCTGAGGTTAAATATATAGTCTCAGATTTGAAAAGACATCTTAGGAGCACATGGGAGGCTTCAAATCCAGATGACAGCTGGGAGCCCATGATCAACTGCACTCGAATGCGATCTGAACCCCTGATGGCTGGGGAGGCCTTTGAAGAATCTCCTGATATTTCTCGGATGTCCCCTTTTTGTTCTAGCAGTAGGAAGTACGGGCCCAGGTTTCAGTCTGCCAAATTATCTTCTGCAGTATGTGGGAAGAGGGAAAGTTATTTCTTTTTCAATTTCTCTGCAAGTTTGCTAGTTGTTACATTTATGCAGATGAGTGCTTAAAAAAAAAAAAGGTAGTCAGATGCCCCCTTTTCAATATAGTATAAGAAAGTAAAACCTGACAACTGTGAGAGAGACAGATAGATTTGTCACAGGAGAAAATATTACTTTCATTTCTTAACCTTTTATGCTGTAACCTTTTACACTGTTTTCACACTCATTAATTTTACGCTCTTTTCTTCCACACCATTTTTGAAGAACAGATGCACTATGGCTATTTATACCTCACAGCTATCTTTTTGAACAAGTAACCACAGACAGCAAATATTCTGCTTTTTATTCTCCCTGTCCTAGACCTCAGCCTCATGGTACCTCTCTTTGCAAGGAGTCCCATATTTCCCAGGGCTTGACCAGCTTTGCAGGCTGTTACTCCAGAGCTGTTTCTATTTTCCTTAATGTCAGAGCTAGAGGCTTTTTCTTCTTCTCCACCTCTGGAGCATTTGAGAAAGCCTGAACATGAAGTAAACTATAGCTGTTGTAGGCTTCTTAATTCAAAGTCTAGACTAAGAAAAGAGAAGGAATCTTAAACCGTGTCAAGCAACAGTAAAATGTATAGTGTGTGTCAAAGATAAATACAGTTACGAACTTGGAGAAGTGGGAAGTCCATTAATTGAGAGTAAATATTTTCACCTTGGAGGTTTGTTAACGTGCCTTCCTGCAGCAGATGATAGTTTTGACTTTAAAAGGGCAGGTAGCACACAGGTAGCTCACGTGACTATAGTAAAAGTTTACTGAAAAGAAATAGAAAAGATTAAATAGAAAAGCTTTAAGAGCAATTTCTTGCCTGCGTAGTCGTGAGGGATCCAACGAGCTCAGGCTGGCTTTTTTCGTCAAAAAAAGGTTAAGAAGCTTCTGGTTGAAATATTTAGGTGTACCTAYGCAGGATGAGAGTATTTCATATTCGAGATCTTTTTAATCTCTTGCTTATTCTTGTCTTTTCAAAATTGCATGTAARTATTTCTAGGGTTATAGCCTGTGTATAAATAAGTATTTTCATGTGAGAACTGTTTTCACTGAAAAATAGCCTCTAGGTAAACAAAAGTTTTTATGGAATGCTTCCTTGTTTTAAAATATTCTGTATTTTTGATAAGAAACCAAAAACTAAGTTTTGTTTAGAACGCTTAAAATTTTTACTTTTTTTCCACTGGAAAACAAACTTTTAATAACCTTTGCAATGTATTTTTGAGCATTTTTCATGTAAAATACTAACATGTAAAATACTAATACTATCCATCCACCTTGGATTTGACCATAGCATGAAGCTGATAACGGATGGAATGTAAAGGACTCTTATTTTCAGGCAGCTGTAGTAACCGAGTTTGAAGTGCAATGATTAATTGGAAACTGGGATTAGTACCATCATTTGACTTGAATGCAGTTAGCAAATGAATGTTTGAGATGTACATACATCTCTTGAGGTTTCTGCTGCTTCTTATGCCCATGTAACAGAATGGGGTTTTTCATACTGAATTGCTGCAATCATTTTCTAGAACCGTGATGTGTTCTCTCCTTTTTCTGCAGCACTCACATTCACATACTCACTCTGATTCAAGAATTGTTCACTTTTTTTACACTTAGCTCCTTCATGAAAAAAGCTCTCAAACTTGCTTATTTTCTTCTGCTATCACTCAGACCTTTGTGTCTTTTTTTTTTTTACCTGAAATTAATTAATGACTCATCATTTTTCAGTATCCATAAACAGACTTTGTGTGGCATTAATTTGCCTTGCAGCAATCTGCTCTTTCTAAATACTGCTGGAATGCTCTGGCATCACTTGCTTAAGAGCATTAGTCTTCAGATTTTCAACTGTTCTGATAGTAATATTCATTTAGACCCTCCCTTTCATTAAATTGMTTCCTGAGCTTTTTATTTACTGGAAAGGCAACTTTCCACTGCTGCTGACTACCACCCAGGAAGGCGCTGTCATTAATTTTAAATGAAATGTTTTGSTTTCGTTATTCTTTTATGTCTTGACGATTGCTAATTTTTGTTTTCAGTGCAGATGTCTCTATTCGTTAACCAGTTAATTGTTGGGAGAAAGTGAAATATTCTGATGCTAGCTCAGTTTTTATGATTCTGCAGAGCTATTTTTTTCCTTAGTCAAAACTGGCTCTTGACTAATTTCTTGGCTGGTGCGTTATTAAAATATCATAAGCACGAACGTACCAGATGTTGATAAGCTAGGACAAACTGATTTGCTGAATTTTGTCCCTTTGGGCTTGAAGCCCTACTTCAAGCTATACTGATGTATCGAATGTCCTGTGGAAATGATAAATCCTGCTATTGCCATTCACTACAGCTTTGTCTACYGGGGCCMGCAACAAAGTCTCAGAAATCACCTAAYGTTTTAGGTGTAGCTTCTATGCCTRCATATTACCTTATTCCTCTGTTCTTGCACTTGTTTGAGCTGCTTGTTATATGCTCTTYTTGAAGTAGGTCTTTCTCCAACCAAAGCTATGCTGTTCCTGGAATTGCCTTCGCAAAATATTGCAGACCRCAATTTTGAAGAGGGATATTTTTTCTTGTGCTGCCCTTTGTTACAACCAGCAGATAACTTCAGAGTCTCTATTAGCTTTGTGTATTAACTACTGTGTCCTTTTCCCAGCATCTTCATTTGTTTTTTTGTGGAAGGTATAGGGAGTCCTTTTAAACAGCTGAATGTTCAACAGCAAATACAGTGGACAACAGCTGTTAATGAACATAATTTGCATAACAATTCCCGGATAAAAAGTACTTAATGCTTCTCACCAAATCTATGAAAGGTATTCCCAATTTTAAATACCATATAAGTCTTCATAATGCTTTTAACTGCTTATTTTTGTTATCTTGCTTGGTCATGTGAGACACTGAGCATCAAGAAAATGAACATCACTGATGCGTTCCAGGTTCCAAGAATATYTTCCTCAACTTCAGGTTGAAATGAAATTTTGGATATACAGTGATTCATTAGTGTGATTATCATTCTTAGATGTTAAATAAACTTAACTCGAACAGCTTATTAATGCTTCCAGGGGAATCAGATTTCATTTCTTGCTTAAGGGGGTATGGTATTTCCTTGCTACAAAGTCCATTACTTGTGTAATACTTTATTCAAGTCTTTACAGCTCCTATCATTTGGTTCGTGAGAGGCAGGTGAACTGCAGATATTTCTCTTTCAACTGGACTTTATATGTTTGATTTCATTCTTTTTCTGATWTCTGGGATTCAAAACAACACCTCAAACTTTGGTATAAGAATTTGAAATCCTTTCTTTCTATTAAACTATGGTGCATACATTTTTCCATATCCCATTTTCATTCTCCTTATTAAACCTGTGCTTTGCTAACTACTTCTCTATTTCAAATGGATTTTAAGGAGTGACTTTTTTCTATTGCATCTCTGAATCTAGAAACTAATTTCATCTATTTCTTTTGTTTATGCTAGATGTAGTCAGAGTTAAGAAATGATTTTCCTTCTACTGATAGATGGCATGAATCAAACCAGTAGAGATGGCAGAATTGCTTCAAGTGTTTTCTTAATAGAAGAATTTCACTGCAGAACTGTATAACTACACTGCTATTTTATATAGTTGTTAATTTTTTTAATAGAAGTTTTTTGTGTATCTAGTCAGCAAGGGGATTGTGTCATCACATGTCATCACGTTCTTCATYCTTTGATTGTGTCTCCGTGTGATCATGCTAAGCTGTATTCTTTGGTATTTCTGAATTACTRTAACTTCAAACTAGCAAAGTAAGAAATGAATAAGACATTGTTTTACTGACTCTGCTGCACCCTGCATTTCAATTCTGCTTCATGGAAAAGGTCACTTTAATCAGTGGTGAATGCTTCAGAGCTGATAGTACAAAATAATCTTAATAGGTTATTTGAATAACAGTTTGGTTCAGATGAGATTCCCTTAATTGAAAGCACATGCATTTGCAGATCATACACTGGCATGATCCAAGAGGAGAGCCCTATTTTCTCATCTGACAGTCATGAACTGAATGACAGAACTAGGGTTGCTTTTTCCAAATACAGAATGGTTAAAGATGCACACAACAATACTCCTTAAACATGTACAAAGACCTTGCAAAAGAGAAGAGGATATAACATACAGATGGAAAGAGTCGAGAAGTAAATTTCAGTAAGATTCAGATCTGATGGTATGAAAATCTTTCTAAAAATCTTTCTAATATTCAGGGTAATGAAAGAAGCTTGCCTGGTAGGGGGAGACTGGAAATTTCAACACTGTACAACACTTGAGGTGTTAAAAGCAGAACCAGYGTCTGACAAGAATGACCTAGGTTTAAGATTGGAGATGGTCCTCTTCTGAGGCATGGGATGGGATGGACTAGACGTCCTCTCAAGGACACTTCCAGTCCAATTTCCTATGTTTCCTTTGTTCTTAGGCTTCAAACTTGCTCATGTTAAGGTTTGCATTCAGAGAAAGTAATTTAGAAWGAATGTCATGGATGAAGTTACTGTTTATTTTCATACCACAGTAACATAATTTCCAAATCAGTTCACTATCAAGTAGACAAAGGGGGAGTTCAACTTTTAAAACCAYTCAAGCTTTCAAAATCCCCTTATTGTTAACAGTAATAAAGCTCAATTCCTGCCTGCCAATTCTAGATTTTGGGCTTAAAATTCTAGGAATTGAACTTAAAATTTGTGATACATTCCTTTTAAGTGGAATTCATCTCACTCAGTTTTGGCCAGTTAAAAGCTAGGTATCTAAGCTAAGATAGTTGTCCAGGCTTTCTCAAGTCTATGAGGACAAATGCTGGTAGTGGACCATAGAACTTATCGTTGTACCTGAAGCGTTACTGAAAAAGGTGAGCATCACATCTCAGACACAATATATGCTTCTGTGCAGAATCATATTTCCGATATATGAAATGCATTGAATTCATTGCCTTACTTTCAACTTCATTCAGAGAAAATGTCCTGAAGTTGCACTGGAACAAGTCGTACACAGTCTGATACCGCTCACTGCTTCTGTGGATTCTTCTACTTCTCTTAATTATACAAAACATATGGATGTGTGAATTTGACTTTTTTATAATTGTTACATTTTCCCCTGCTGTGAAGTAACATCAAGACACCCGATTATGCATGGAATTTAATCACAAAGTTGCTTCAATAACTATGATAACTAACATTAAAAGATGTTCAGCTACTCTACTGAAACAGACTACTGGAATGGAGAGAGTTCTCTGGTTCCGAGTTTTGTCAGAATATTGACACGTATATCCCACACTCAATACAATAAGTCTATCTCTATTAGAGCTATTTGTAAAGCAAGTACTTGTTGCTGTGGCTATCTGATGAGGAAAGCTTTTATGACTCAACAGATGATGCATGCATGGCAATAAAATCCACCAGGAGCTGTGGTGGGGCATCATAACATAAACATACAGCTTCTGTAGGCTAATATGATTTGTCCTTAGGAGAAGTGAGGAGCTAAGGTCATATCCTCAGCTTTGATTCCTTAAACTTTTTCTCCAGAGTTGTACCTTCACCTCTTAATGCACCCCTCCCCCCGAGTTATCTAAAGAACACTCATCTCCTTAGTGGATGTCTGTATTGTTGGGAGCTGTGCTGGAGATGCATATTTGGACAGTCAAACACTAAAATATAAACCAAACTAGGAGTTTCTCCATTCTGATGGAGAATTTCACTCAGATCTTAGTCACAGAAGCATCTACTTCTGTAGTGTTTTCAGGTTTTACCAGCATCTCTCACTCATACCTCTATTTCTTGTTCAGCCCACATTCACAGTGAAGTCAAAGGGGATTTAGTAAATCAGTTCTTTTCCTGGGAGAAAAAAATATCACTGGTTAATAAAACTCAATATGTTAGAGTATTGCAGGAAAGTTCCAGGGCTTTTTTCCTGAGTTAAAGTCAGTAACAGCGAAGATGAACTTTAAGAGATATGATACGTATAGTGGAAGGTAATAAATACACTTTGAAATCTATTGTCTTTGAATAGACAGCTCTAAAATGCAGTAAGAAAATATTTCTATGTAGAAATGCATTCATTTTTTTTGCCAATTTCTTGTTTCAGTGCTGGACTATGAGAAATTATATTGGGGAAAAAAATACTAAGATGGAGGGGGAAAAACATTTTAGAGAGAATTTAATATGTTTCTCTTCCTAAGCCTTTTTGCAACTATTACAAATAAAAAGGTTTAGACCACATATCTACAAAATTCTGAAATAGTGAAATTAATAGTGAATAAATGCTGTCACTTCTGTTCTTAAAAGAATGGGTAACTTGATAGCTATCTAACATCTAGAAATATCTTCTAATTGAAATAAAAAAAATACCTAGTTGCTGTACTGCAGTATTTGCACTAGGCTTCATTCCTTGAAGTTCTCTTTTTTTGGTGTCCATAGCTGCTGCTAAGAACATATGGACCATTACTGGGCAAGACCAGCTTCTTGTGCAAGCACTCACTCAGGAAATGAGATCAAATTTCTCTCCATAGCCATGTTTTTCAAAGGTAATTCTTTTTTGAGGTCTGAACAGCTGTGTTTGCCTATTGTATACAGTGTGGAAAGGCTAGGTACCTTTCCACAGTTTTTCTCATGGGCTTCTGGGATATAAAACGTATGGCTGTGTCTACTCTGCTGATGAAAGGAGGGCTGTGGATAAACTCTTGGGCCCGAAATCCAGTGAAGRCTATATGACAGAGCCTGCAGAGCTTAAGGTTAGCTCTTTCTACAGTGGACTGGTTTTGGAGGGAAGTAGCTGGAGTGGTCCCCAGGAATGAGCTGGGATGTGGGCTAGCAACTAAGCAGTGTGGGCAGGCAAGGTCTAGTTCATAAATGTGCTCCTTGACCTATGCCTTGTGGCTGTGTTTATACTATGAAGTCAAACAACATTTCGTTCACGGATGCAATCTGCTGCTTAGCTGAACCTTAGGATGGTCCCTGGTGTGGCTTTGCCGTTGATCAGCTAGCAGTTGTCCAAAATGTTCCTGCATGCATGGGTCTGAGTTCACGTGATCCAGCAACCATACATAGTCTAAATAAATCTACCTTGATCTGAAGGCTAAGAAAATCTTATAGAATGAACCCCAGAGAACAGTCCAGGGTACTTCTTATTTGCTAGTGTGCAGTGTCTGTATTCCAGTACACATCAAAGTCCAGGGAGCTCTTTTGCCAGAAGAAGGCTCTACCTTGCCTTACTGTTGCTCATTTCCAACCACTCAGGTGGAACTACCCTTTTTTCTAACACCGGTAACTGTGTGAGCTCTACCTAATTCACTTCAGGCAAAACCACTTGTTTAACCTGGGTAAACTAACTGGTGTGACTTTATCCTCAGTGAATTAGGGACATAATGGAAGACAATAAGCTGTCTTGTCATGCTTTATCATTTTAAATCTGTGTTGTTTCTGCTCAAGACTTTTGTAT